>NW_010253651.1:1307-1535 GCF_000690775.1 Eurypyga helias
GGCTCGGATTTTGCCTTTGGGGGTGTCGGGAGCCGGCTGCTGCTGTGGGACCCCCCCCAGCTCTCTGGTGGGAAGCAGTGGGATGAGCTCTGGTCCAGGCAGGAGCGCCCGGCCAGGGGGGCTGAGCTGGTGCCGGGGCTCTGTTTCCCCCGGTTCCGGAGCCCGGTAGCGGGGTTCCAGCGGATCTGCCCTGGGCGCGGGGGTTAACGAGCTCCGATGCCGCGCGCA
>NW_010253651.1:2112-2602 GCF_000690775.1 Eurypyga helias
GGCCAGCCCCGTGATTCCAGCGCAGGGAATCGCCACGCAGGGAATTGGCCCCTTGCCGTGGGATTTGCCGTGCAGGGGGACACGTGGGTAGACCAGAGCGAAGAAGGGAGGGCCAGGAACTCTGTAATGGTCAAATTTGGGGTCGTGGGTGGGGAATTTGCGTTCCCTGTGACTTGGGGAGCGGGGTCACGGCAGGGGGGGATTTGGGTTGGTTGAACCCGAGGGGTTCATCCCATCCCCGGGCACCGGGATCCCGGCCACCAGGCTCTTGCCTCTCCGCAGATCGTTTGCCGTTGTTCCGGCTCCGCGGGGCCCCCAGCCGAGTAAAGGTCTTTTCCAACCTAAAGAATTCTATGATTTTGGCCCTTTCTGGAAGGACATACGGACCTTCCCTGACCCCGACCGTCAAGGCCAAGCCGTGGGTCTCCCGAGGTCCCTGCTCTTCACGCAGTGGGTCCGCACCCGGCGCATCCTGGGCGATGCCGCTCGG
>NW_010253651.1:3355-3634 GCF_000690775.1 Eurypyga helias
TGGCTCAGGTTTTCCCAAAGGAAGTGGGGAGTCGGGAGGAGACGGGGCCAAGCGAGCACCGGGTTTGTGTCCTGCTTTAGCAGGGGGTGCGGGTGTCCAGCTGTGTCCGGGTCCATGCCCACCCAAACCTGGGGTGAGCCACGCGCCTCGCAGAGCCGCAGCTGCCAAAAAGTCCGCCTTGGGTGGAAAATAAAACCAGGACATGCATTTCCCCAGACGCCACGGAGACGAGCGCTCCAAGGCTCCGGGAGAACCGATGGGCCCGGTGCACCCCTGACC
>NW_010253652.1:0-40344 GCF_000690775.1 Eurypyga helias
ATAATTATATTATTATAAGCTGTAGATTATAAAATGCCAGTTCCGAGTCCCAAAAATAGTATAGTTAGAACACACCAAAGTATGCTTAACTTTAAGCATGAGTGTGCACAGCCCTGCTGACCTTGATATTCTCATGGTCAATGTGCTTTGCTGAACTGCAGCTACAAAAAAGGCCCTATCACATTTCTTTGCCACAAAAAAAAAAAAAAAAGGAAAAAAAAAAAGTAAGTCCCTTGGACTTCAGCTCAAACCTGTGCTGGAATGGATTCTGGCTTGATGCCCTGCTCTGTGCCACCATGCTCCACTACAAACATGTACTTATTTCAATAAATGTCAAATTATCATTGCTCTCGAGAAGACAGTATTACCTGCCTGTAGTATCTCCAGAACTCTTCTTGCATTACTGTTTTCACCCTTTCCACAAGGCAGAATCCAGGTGTGCGCACTACTTCATTAAATCTGTTGTCCTACTCCCATCATTTTACCTTTTCAGCAAGGCTGACTGAGCAGCACAAAACCAAGGAAAAGACACCTCTGCAGCCACATAATCAACTGCTGTACCTGGTGCCATTATCACAGCCAACCCTCTTTCCTAAAATGGTTTACACGTGCACTGTATATTGGTGGGGCAGCACAATAATAATAGAGTTATCAGTCTATCTAAAGCACTTGGCACTCTACAGGAACAATAAGCAACTGTGAGTATTGAATTATGAAAATCTGAATTCTTTTTGCATTGCATGGAGTGCTAAATCTTCTTCAAGTCAGACAAGCTAGGACAAGCACTTCTTTCAACTTCCACACGATGCAGAATGGATTCTGCCAGGCTCTCTCACTCCAAACCTCTCTAACCTCTTTTTTGCCAAGCAGGGAGAGGTGTAGTATGCTTCAATGCCCTGGAGACCACTGGAAGAGGAGGAAAATGGGGGTGGGCGAAGGGCTTGTTTCAGACCTAACTTTCTCAAAGTACACAGGTACCCAGAAACATAGAACGAAGCCGTTCTAGAGAGAAGTTGACAAACAAGGAAAAGAAACAGAAGAGAGCTGGTCCAGGGCAAGACAAAAGGGTCACACACAGGAATTACTTTAATATCAAGAGACACATTAAGAATCCTCCAGATGATTTGAGGTGTATAAATATTTCCACAGTGTGTAGCAAACCTCACTGAATACCATCAGCATATATACAAATAAAATAAAATATTAAAAATAGTGCCTTTACATCCAAATCCATTCCAAACACTTAGACACCCTGGAATGTGCTCATAAAACAGTGGCCATTGATCAGTGCATCGTTATAGGTAAAGTTCTTCTATCTACCTTCACCAATAGTGATACTGTGCTCAAGGCAGTCCTTCGCTCACAAGACTGTACCTGAAAAGCAGGACTCTTAAACCACATTGGTCTGACAGCTATGATACATGCAAGCACATGCTTATTTGGCAATGACAGCATCACAAGGTGAACATATTCAGGATCTGGTGACATTGCTCAAAATCTTCACCCCTCTAAACAATAGCAAAATCCATTGCACCTGCATATGTGCTTAGCAAGCCCCTAGAAAGGCTGAAGGAGCAAGAGCAACAGCAGTATTGCAGCCTGCAGCATACACCTGTGTTAATTTGCTGGCATTTGTGTGCTGCATACATACTGATGCCATTCCTCAATTTGTTCAAAAAGCTTTGATTGCTTCAATAACACAGAACAGCATTAAAAATAGCATGGCAGGATCAAAAGAATTAGGGGCAATAAATCGGGCATTAACAGAATGAAAAGGAATGTGCTGGAAAAAAAAAAAAAAACCAACAACTAATCCTATAGGAAGAAAACACCTTTGGCCATGCATAGGAACACCTTTCCTTATTTCTGCCAAATGCAATGCCAACGCATAAAGCTATAAAGCTACTGTAAAAGTCTAGGTTAGCTCAATGACCTGGAAGAGTTTACCCAGAGGGCTGTAACAAAAGGGGCTGACAAAGGTGCCTCTGATACTTCTGAACTCTGGTGTATTTACATAAGCATTTTATTCTCGATCTCTAGAGGGCTTTCACAGTAACCTTCATCATCCAGACTTACTGCAGTTTCGTGCATACACTGTATCAGTCCTGGAGTGCACCACATGGATGTCTTCCAGAAAATGCAGAGAAGGATGTGCTCCAGATCCTTACTTGATACAGACCAAGTGCGAGTGGGTGCTCAGTCCACAGGACAGGACAACACTCAGTTACCCTGGACTAAAAATCCAAGCAAACAAAACCAAAACAGCTTTAAAAGACTACTTAGAGTTGTGGCAGGAGAAATTAACCTGACTCTTGGTAGGTCTATTTGACAATACATAAATTCAGTATACTAAAAACTTATTTTGAAAAAAAGCAAATGTAACAGAGGAGGAAATAGAAAGTTGATGAAAGGAGAAGGAACATGAAAACAAAAAGTAAAGGAAATAGATTACAGGCATGTTAATCTGAGAAAAAAACTACATCTCTACACAAATGAAGAGCTGTCAAAACTTTCAGACAAAGCAGCAACAAAAGACAGAAAGAGCTCTTCAGTATTTTATAGTCTCACACAGTAACAGGAACAGAAAGTACAGAAATAGCCATTTTATTAGGAAAGGAAGCAAAAACTAAGTTGCACCAGTATATAGTGAGGAGGGATCCTGTTGTCTACTGAAGGGCAGCTCTTATTACATGCCCGAAAGGGCCATCAGAAAGGATGCTTAAGGCCTGTTTCAAAGGTGTCCCCTAGTGCCAAGAAACTTTACCTTTATCCCAAGTTCTACCTCCACTCAGCACATGAGAGTGAAAAGTCTGACAGGATTTAAATGCTTTTCCCTGCCCATTCTGATACAGTTCAACAAGCCTCCTGGAGCAACAATTGAGAAGAAAGTGATGCTTCTTTGTCCCAGAAATGAAATGCCTGGGACAAAGGCAGGAGGCCTTGGCATTGCAATAGATTTTGTCAATACTATATTTACAAAGCCTGGTTACTTAAAAATAGAATTTATGCTTCCCACCCTACCTCTTACTCTGGCTGTATCTTAAATCAAAGTGCAAATCCTACAATTTACCATTCACTGACTGACTTCTACTCTACACCTGATTCTTTCTACCCCAACTAAGATCTAGAGCTATCAGCATATTAAGAGCCTCATTATGGGCTAGGAATGGAAAAGAACCCACAGAGACCTGGACCCAAGTTGCCTGTGTAATTTCAATTCTGACATTTCTGAGCATGTTTCTGTCTGATTTTCAGTCTTCAAATGTTTCTGCAATTTTCCTGCCCCCCACATGCCAAAATGGACTTCACTAAGACTTTGAGTTTGGTCTAATTAAAGCAAAGTTACAGGCAAACAGACAAATATTTTCTCTCATACTTTCACACTAGCAGTTTACATGTGTTTTCCAGAGCAGAGGTATAACAAAAAGTAGCAGTGTTGGCTAAGTACTACCAAATGCTGTGACTGACCAAATGTCATTTGCAACATTTGATGTTTTTCCTTAATAAGGGGAGAAATCAAAGAAATGACAAAAATATATCCGCTTAATTTTTTAAGAGAGAAGCAGCTAGCTGGTGTCAGCAAAGGAATGCAAAGCAAATGCTAACTAAAGCCCTGTTTGAATCCACACAGCACATGAAACAGTAACTTAAAAGTTAATTGCTTTCTTCATTTCAACTGCATAACTCTGACAATAGCCTTTCTTTTTTAAATCCTTGTAAACTTTTTTATTGCTCAAAGCACTTCACTAAAGTTTACTTAACTCTATACACCCTATTTACATTGAATGATTGCATATTTTGATAAGTCTTTAACAACTTATGGCCAAGCTGAAGCATTTCAATATAATTTGTTTTCAAAAGCTTGGCAAATACTACTTAGACTGAAAGCGTGTTGGTGTGTACTTGTGTCGTTTCCTCAATCTCCCACCATTTCCACTCTTGGTAGCATATTGTGGTGCATAACTGGTACCTAAAAAACAAACTGGAACAAATACTTACTATGACAATGAAGTCTCCAACTTCCGGCTGTAGCCTGACAGTAAGTTGTTTGGAGGTTTGGCAAATTGAAATGCTCACAAACATACAGTTTAGTCAACCTGAGGTGGACTTCCATAGGGGCAGCTAAAGGCAGACCCCTGAACCCAGCATGAACACCTGCTGAATTCAAAGTTCCTGCTCCAATCATGAATATATTGAAACAGTTCAACTGAAATACTTTGTTTCGTACAGTGAGAAAATCAATTCTTCTTAAATTGTTGTTACTAAATCTTTTTTTTGTTTGTTTTTTAAACTGTAAGGATGATCAAACACTAGATCAGGTTGCTGGGAGAGGTTGTGGAGTCTCTATCCTTGGAGCTTTTCAAAACCTGACCAGACGTGGTCCTGAGCAATCTGTTCCAGCCAACCCTGCTTTGAGCAGGTGGCTTGGACTATACTATCTCCAGAGGTCCTTTCCAACCAAGTTTCTGTAATTCTGTGACACCAAACCAGTTCTTAGCTTTCAGGTCTCCAAACCATAAAGTATGAAAAAGACACAAATCCATTAACTCTTATAGTAGGCTTAAACAAAATGTTAATAAATGAATCTCAGACATTTTTGTTTCTCAGGCAGTTTAATTCCTCTGTTAAACCCAAAGGCAAGTGACAACAAAGAAGGAAGAAATGGGATCAAGTATAATTGTTGAATTAAATTCTCATGCTTCTATTCAGTAAAAACTGTCTAAAACAGACTTATAGCAAATCCTGATTTAAGCAGTATGGCCTGATGACACTTCCTTCCTTTAACTATCAAGTACTGGACAAGCATTTATGAGGTCAACAGTCAAAAAACACAGTAAGAATACTGCAGCAAGAAGAGAGACAGGCTCAAACAGAGATGATGTTTTTCAGAAGCCTTTCAAAAATCTATCTTTGTAGATCACACAGCATGCTGGCATGAAATCTGACACAGCAGCCTCACGCCAAATAATGTCTTTTTCATGCTATGATGTTCTCAAAAGGACCACCTAGGGCAAGAGTTACCTCACCTAATGTGATTAAAAAACTGACTCCAATTGTTTCGTAGAAAGTATTCAAACTGACTGTGGTTTGTGCAGCGGGGCTAAAATATCCATACCAAGGGGAGACAAAAAACCTACCCTGTACAAATCTTCCAAGACTTAATGCTCTTAATACCTTAGAAGCAAGTTTACCACAGTCAATACATGATGCACAGAATCCTATTAACACAGGGAAAAAGAGGAATAACCTTCTGGTAAAAGTATTCCACTAGGCAGAAAGAAGGACAAGATAGAGTGGCGCAAAAGAAAACCACCAGCAGTAGCACCATCCTCAGCCCTGGGAGCTGGACCTGGAGAATAAGCCTCTTTCAGCAGTCTTGATGGTACCTGAGGCACTTAAGAGGACAACTTGCTTCTCAGGTCTTGGCACACTGGTAACTATATATTAACTGATCCCACCGCCACTGCAAATACACTGGTCTCTGTCTCCCACCACTGGGTTCTCCTCTTGCACCAGAAAAAGCCAGAGGCTGTTCCCTCTGTCCTTTCTGCATCACAGCAGGTAGCCAAACTGAATGGCTCTACAGAGCCATTTCAAGATCCCTCTCCTACTAATCCTAAAAAAACAGAATGGACGTGGAAAAGTCTTATTATTGTGACAAGAAACTACACACTTCCTGGGGATCTCCCATGGAGAAAGAGGGAGCAGAGGGACATTTTAGAATCGTACTTGTGAACTTCTAAATTATTATTCCAACTGTGGTGGCAAAATCCAAAAATTATTAGCTGAAGTACTAGCTCTGCAGCCTCTGGAAAATGTTAAGAGACTTACTGGAACAGGCAGACAGCCAGGAAATAAAATCCCTGGTAAGCAGTCACACAGCAAGACAGTTTCCTTACCCATTAAATACAATACTTAATATCCTCAGTTTTATTTATATTTGCTCTATATGCAGAAGCAGATGCTTTCTTTGAAGTAGAAAGTGTTATCTTAATTGGCATAAAATTTTGGTTTTAATGTTACAGAGGTTTTTATTTAGATAAATATTAACCACTGTCACTGTGGCAATGCAAGGGAAATCTAGGTACATTTTTATAAATGCTAACCTGACTTGTAGCTGGCACTATAAAGCAAAATGCAATTGAAATGTCTAAAATTCACATGTCAACTATACCAAAAAAGATAGCTCCTCTTCATGCACACTAAAAATTACTATTACATTCTGCGTTTATGTCATCTTTGAGGAGCTGGACGATCATGCTACTTCTAATGGCAGACTTTGCCTTTGATTACATCTAAAACTCTCAAGAAAATCATATGAATTACAGCACAAGTGAGAGATTTAATTTTTTTACTGTAGTATATGTTTCTTCTAAGGACAGGTACGGCTTGAGAAAACAGAAAACATCCTCACTCACATTCAGGTGTAATTATTTTGAGGGTTCAAATCACAAATGTTTAGATTATCATTCATGTCTAACTTCTGCAAGGGCAAAATATTTTCCAGAGCAGATAATAATGTAAAACAGAAAATCCTATTTCCTTGTTTTAAATATGTTTCAAAAAAACTACATGTAAAATATGAAAAGATAAGTTGCACAGTTTTGAGCCAGAGGAGGTATATCCATTTTTACACTGTCCCCAGTTATGGTACGTTTTAATATGAAAATAGCCACTTGCAAATTTAGGCTGGTTTACAGTGAGAAAGATGAAAAAGTTTACTTCACATAAACCTGATTTTTTAAAAAAATATATTGCAGACAAAATTATATGCTGGATAGAAGCAGAATGACTAATATATTCACACCATGGATCCAAGGGGCTTTGCGGTATGGGGAAAATTAAATAACTGAGGTTGAACTCCAGATGGCTGTATTTCACATTAGCCTGACAGCACTGTATATATAATACATGGTACACAAAAGACATCAATCATTACTGCAGAGGCTCATTTTGTGAGCTGAAGTTAACAGTGCTTTTAACAAACTTGAGGAGACCTCATCTATGTAGCTTTCAAGCTGTACTGGGTGCAGGTGTCAAGGTTTTGGTAGCAGGAGGTGCTGGTGGTGTGGGCTCTCTGAGGAAGGACCAGGGGCTGGTGTGAGCTGGCACAGCCACTTAGTGCTGGCTCCAACAGACCTGCTGCTGGCCAAAGCTGAGCCCCTCAGCAACACCTGTGGTGCCTCTGTGGTAGCGTAGTTTCGAAAGGGTGAAAAACGACACAGCAGCTGTGAGAGAGGAGTGAGATAACAGGAAAGGAACAGCCCTGCAGACACCCAGGTGAGAGGTGCTCCAGGTGCTGGAGCAGAGATCCCCCCTGCAGCCCAGTTTACTTTAATTAGTAAACTAAGGGTACAATTAAGAGGTCTTGGTCAATCCTTCAGATGTCCAGGAAACCCTGAAACAGATAGAATATCAACCCGTGGCTTGTTGGACCAATTAAAGAATTCTTAAAAAGGAGCAGGGACAGTTCTTTTAGCCTGCTTTTAACTTTAGGATTAATAAACAACTGAAGAGTTCTCTGTCTACCACAAGTCCATGATTGAACAAACATGAGACTCATTATTCAAACAACTGGCAATACAAAATAAAAAAAATATCCACATGTCCCTTAGCACTGCGTAGGTTTTCCTCAGATCTACATATTTGCATCTGTTCATTCCAAAAAAAGTCTGTTGGTTCACCATTTGGACAAACAGCACAGAATATATTAATTCAAGTACTGATTAATATCATTATTCAAGGCAATACAGGCTTTTTTGGATTGGTCAAAAGACGACCAGCTTCCTATGTTCAGTAGCTCCTTTCTCTATTTTCAGGAGCAGAAAAAAGTGTTTGTTCCTACCAGAAATAAAGAATAAAGTTAAGGGGTTTGTCTTAAATGGTATTTCTCTGAAAATTCCAGATAACAGCACTGTCTAGTGATTCTAATTAAACCCGCCACTACTTGGCCGTAAATAATATGCTCATCGCAACACATACTTAATAAATCGCAGGCAAGCCCTGTATTGTTGTCTTCCAACTTGTCAGGTCTGCCTGCCTCTTCCATGCGTCAGCAAGTAAAGTGGTCTGTGGAAGGCAAAAAGCACACCTAATTTTCAGAGGCACCTCATCTGGAAACAAGGTGTATCAAAAAGAAATGAGAAAAGAGAATAAGGAGAAGGAATGCAGTGAATAGCCTCAGGGGCCTCCTGCCATTTCTAGCGAAGTCAAGACTATGAAAACAATAAAGGCACTGCAGGGAACAGAGGGAGGTGCAGGGGGAGAGTAAGCTTTGCTGTCAATTTGCTGCTTGTGTGGACCCAACCGCCGATGTCCTCCAAGGTCTGGACTCCAACAGCAATGATCAAATACTTGCAAGTTCAGTTATTACGAGTGTAACATTTTGGTAACTACTGACAAGGAGAGCTCTGTAGAAACTTGCTTGAAATAACTGTATAAATGATAATTGACCTGAGGATTTAATAAGGAAAGTTTCAGGTGATTTGTGGAGGTGGACCATTACATCTATGGGTCAATTAAATACCAATGCCATTTTATTCCTACTTCTAAAGACTTTGTCCAGACTCAACACAGATGTCGTTGCCCTATATCCTGTAGGGCCCAGGGTATCCCTCACACACACAAGCTGTTCTAACTCTCTCAGCCACAGCTATATAAATTCCCATTTCCAAAGGATTAAGCTTGGGGATACGAAAACAATTTCCCAATGGAGTGCTAAAAGGAGACAGTCAAAAACATGTTGCTCATTGACAACAATCCTCTAAAACCAGCAAGACATCTATACATGCACAGAAGCAAGTGACAGCATAAGAGGAAAGAATTAACTCACAGGCTGTCGTCCACACTCAAAAAGAGAGAACAAGTATTTTTTGCTCCTTTTATCTACGTGATAAATGTGTGTGGGTCGATTCGTTTTCATTTTATAGAACATTTCTTGTCCACTGAGACAGCTTTTGTTTCTTACTGCTAATCTAGGCCCTAACTCTGCAACTTGCTTCTTGTGATCAGCCCTCACAGATCAAACTTAGCTGACCTAATCACAAGATTTCTGCTGCCACAAGTCATCTCCCAAGTTGTTTAAAAGGACTAATACGTACAACAGTGAAAAATCCATGAGTCATGTGTGGCTTAATAAGTTCTTAAAATTATGGAAGCACTTTTATCACCCAAAGCAGCAAGATCTGTGGAGTCAGGAACAAAGCAGCAGAGAAATAAGCTTATTATCCATAAAGAGGGAAGCCTAATCTTAAAACATTTCAGGCTAATAAAATATCAGGACACAGCCTGCTTTTGTTATAAAAAGGAAATTATTAGAGTATGGGAATCACAGCAGAGGATAAATCCTCTTTTATGAAGTACTGGGCATGTAAGCAGTTCTAAGGAAAAGTAAAATGATACCAATATCTATATATCATATCTATAACATATTTGTAACAAGTGTCAGCTACATGTTTGCTACATCACCACTGAAAACTACCATTCTACTCTGAACAAAAATGTAGCTACCTTTGTAGTTCAAGAGTAGGAAAAACATTGTGGAAAACAAAGGCTTCTAATACTTAACTATTTATGACAGATAACCATAGCATAGAACACATACATTCATACTTTATAGTCTACTGTTCTTTAATTCTGGTTCTCTAAGTGTTGCAACATAAATGAGTATGATTTATCAATGCTTTTCCAAAGCACCAAATGAGTTTTGCTTAATTTATGTTACAGCTTGCCAGATGCATGAAAATTTTCCATTAATAACGCTGTACCAATGCAAAATTGTGTGTCTTGGTGCAAGACTGACAATGGATTAACTATTATGTTAAAATTAGAAACTGTTCAACGCCACCAACCAAGTAAAGCACTTAATCATATAGTTCTTTTAAGCATAAGAACAGTCCCATTGCACTACAGGGGAAAGTTACAAAACATATGATTAAATGCAACTAAATTAGGTACAAATCACAAAGAAAAATGTCATTTTGAAAAATCTCAAAACTATACTAGAGACAAACAGGCTTGTGAGACAGGGAAGACTGAATCTTTGTTGCCAGTTTCTCTTTTATGTATGAAAGAAGTAAAGATAAAGACAGACCACAGCTGATGCATTTTCAAAGGTATAGATGACTTCTTACCTCCCAATGAGGTCATGCTTTTTAAAATTATCTCCAAAATTATTACACAGAGGTTTAGCATAAGACTCTATATAAAAAGTTAATTTTGGCCCTATTATAAATTAAGCTTGGATAAACATCCTTCTATAAATGACATATTCAATTGAATTTCACAGAAAACTCCTATAGCCCTGAGTCTCTGCATAGCACATCCACAAGAGACAGACAATAGCCCCTGATACAGAGCAAGATCTTTTTTGTCCCCCATCCTCAGAAAAGCAGTACCAAAAAAAAAACCACCACCAAAAAACCAAAAAAACCCACCACCAAAAAACAAACCACACCAAACATAAAAGCAGCAATTAGGTCTACAATCAGGTGCACTTCGGATGAACAGTACGTATGGGAAGAAAGAATCCACCACCTAGAAAAAACAATTCTAGTCATGAAATCAGGAGGAAAAAAGAACTGTTGAACTCTAAGAAGAAAAAGCAACAATATTCACTTCTACAGAAAAAGTGACCAAAGCTAAATGCAGACACCTAGAAAACAAAAGGTGTTCTGTGTCTCCCTTGTGCTGCATGCATTAAAGAGGAACCAAGGTAGGAAGACATCCAAGGCTTGTTGTATGCCCTTGGATTATCCAAGGTTCCTGCCAATGCCCCGTGAAGAACCACACCCCCAAATTAGAAGACTGCACGAGGCTGTGGGAGAAAGCTGCAGAGGAAAGAGATCCCGTGTTAATCCCAGGATGGAAGGCATTTGAACTGCGAGGTTCCATTTCCTCCGAGATCACCAAGACAGACATCCAGGTGCCAGGGACCACATAGGAGACACACACAGAAAGGGCTGACTCCCACAGACACAGGAAGTCTGAAGGACCAGTCCTGCCTTCTCATACCTGAACACAACAGTTTCATAAACAGCCATCAGGGACAGTGCTCACAAAGTTATGAAAACTCAACCATCAACACTAGAGAAACACTCTCTACAGCTCAGAAATTTTACCTTAATTTTTTAAAGACAAAAACCCCACCTGTGTTCCTTTGTCCGTGAAGACAACAAAAATAGAAAATGCAAAATAATGGGTCTGTCTGCTTACTATGCTGATGGGAAGTACTGCTTTGACCCGCATCATTCCTTTATACCCACATATTATGCTTCTCCTAAAAATAACTGCGTGCAGAAAAACATACTTTAAACAAGTAGCTTGCTTTCTTTTATAAAACCTGGAACAAGGCTTTGTGTGTCTACTGAACAAGATACAGACACTGCCATCAAGTCAGCCACAGTACTCCAGAGCAGAACAGCGCCCAGTGAGACCTTCATTGGAATGGCCTCCACCTTCAGAGATGGTGAAGAGTGTGGCTCCTCTTCAGCAAGCAGCATTTGAATGCCTGAATAAACCCCAGCTTAACCCCAGATCTTTTCCAGATCACAACTAGAGCAGCTCAGCATCTGGCAGGATTGAGCGCTAAGGACGTCTTCAAGAGGACATTAGGAATTTCAATTTAAATGCTAATACTTATCCTTCCCAGTGAAAACTGAAGTAAAACAAGTGATCTCTCATCACACAGAAACAGCCTTGATTGTTACTTAATGATCACAACGAATAGTTAGAAAGCATGAAATGAAGCTAATAAATCTTCTGTTGAGCCTGAAATTTTCAACAAACAAAAGTACTCAAAAGTTTTCAAAAGCAGGTCAGCCTGATTTTCTTGATCTTAAACAAAAGTTTCCATGCTCCTCAGTCACAGACCCACAAACTGGCACACAAATAAAAAAACCTGAAACTCCCATGTACTTCAACAATTTTTTCAAGTTAGTTTGGTTTTTTTTTTAGTACTACCTGAACAATCTAAAATGCACCATATTCCATGAAATTCAAGTTTGTGCATCAGCACTATTCACCGCAGGATCTGTTTACCTTGCAGTGATAAATTAAGTAAGACAAATAATATGGAAGTAGTTTTTTCTCCTTTCTTACTCCGGTCTCCTATGAGAATATAAATACAGTTTGGTTGGTTTGGGTTTTAGCATATCTAAGCTATGTTCTAGTTTAAGTGAAGGTAAGTTAAGGACGACTTTTCTTTGACAAATAATTTTAACGCTTAAATAATTAAACAATTCCTTTTAAAATTGTCTTCAAGGCTGCTTTTCTTTTTTTCTCTGGAAACGGGAAAGACAAAACAAACAAGCTCATGACACTCCAAACCCTGGGACTTCTGCATCTTAGCAGTCAATACTTCTGTTATTTGCAACTGCTTGAATGAACAAGGCACCACTGAAATTGCTACTTAGTTTAGTAGAAACTTAGACAACAGTAAAAGATCTGTTCACCAACAAGAATCCACTCTAGAAGCCTCTTGATGCACCAATAGAAAACAGCACTTCTGACAGTAACTTTAACTACATAAAAATGATGTTGTCTTCACCTAACACAAGAACTGCCTTATTTTTTGTTGATAATATAAACATACATGCGTATGCATGGGAATTAAAATGCTCCTCACACACTACACCCCCAATATAAAACAACACAAACTTTCTCCAGAATTAAAAAGAACATGCAAAATACAACAGAAGTAATGCAGTTCTATTTCAATCTTATGTTCAGTATACTCTTGAAGTAGAGATACAAGCACCAAGACTCCGCATTCAGGCTCCAAATGGTGCTACAGTCAACTGTAGAAGGGCATCTGCAGTATTTACAGAAAGGCTCAAATTATTCTTTGCAATCTGTCCAATAAAGAAGAGGTTACAGGTACTTGCTTTAGGTTACCTTTCTCCTGTTCTCTTCTCTCCCCCATTAACTGCCCCTTCTATGGAACAAGTTGGGTGGATGGCCTCAGCGTTTGGACACCAGGTGCATGTCAAGGCATGGAAGATCATGAAATCATAGAAAGGTCTTTTCCAACCTAGATGATTAAGATCATCATGTCCACCCATTAACCTAACGCTGCCAAGTCCACCACTAAATCATGTCCCTAAGCACTACATCTATATGTCTCAAATACTTCCAGGGATGGTGACTCAACCACCTCCCTGGGCAGCCTGTTCCAGTGCTTGACTAACCTTTTCCTAATATTCAATCTAAACTTCCCCTGGTGAAACTTGAGGATGTTTCCTCTTGTCTTATTGCTTGTCACCTGGGAGAAGTGACCAACCCCACTGCTCTGCAACCTCCTTTCAGGTAGCTGTGGAGAGCGATAAGGTCTCCCCTGAGCTTCCTCTTCTCCAGGCTGAACAACCTCACTTCCCTCAGCTGCTCCTCACAGGACTTGTGCTCCAGACCCTTCCCCAGCTCCGTTGCCCTTCTCTGGACATGCTCCAGCACCTCAGTGTCTTTCTTGTAGTGAGGGGCCCAAAACTGAACACAGGATTTGAGGTGTGACCTCACCAGTGACAAGTACAGGGAGACAATCACTTCCCCAGTGCTGTGGTGCTTGGCCTGTCAGTACAGGCCAGTTGAAGTGAGGGTATAAGTTACACGATACCAAGTATAAGCTGATTCTATCTCCTCATTCATCTCTGGAAAGTTTTGTAGAGCACAACAAAGAACTAATCCGTGGCCACATGAAAAGTAAACTGCATCTGAGCCTGCTGAATCAGATCACCTCATCAAATAAGCCAGGCCAATTCCATTTCCATTACATATTTCTACAATTACAAGAGTTCCCGATATCCTGAAATTCATTTCGAAAGACTTCAAGGTGGGTGGTCTAAGCTCAGAAGCACGTGAAAGCAAAACAAGCTGCATCCAAGAAATATGACTCTCTTCAATATACTAATTGTAAACAGAGCTGGTAGCAATTCTGATAGCTGCTAGGAAACTAAAGGTTACTTAACAAGTATGTTTCAAAGCCTAGTTTCCATTGGAATTCTGCCAACTTTGAATCCCTCAGGCTGAAATCCTTCCTGGCTATCTAAATCTAATTTTTAAAATTATACTAATAGAATTGCATCACATGTACAAGACAAAGAGGGTTCGTGTAGCCCACAAAACTCCTATATAATGCCTTGTGTATTTGAACAAAATACAGGTCCTCTTTGAAAAGAGACTTTAACATCTAGATTATTTCAGAGTAGAGACTTGAAATGTGTCGGAACACTTGTGCCATCCAAAGTTAGAAGAAATGCCTAGTATGGCCAATCTGAAAAATTCAAGCCCATCTGTCTAAACTGTAGGCTGAAGACTGCAGCGTGGATTAGACAGGTCAGGGTAAAAGCAAGAACGAGGGACAGGAGTAAAGGAGAATGCGGGGCCAAGTCTGAAAAAGGTGATGCTACAGGCGTCTACCTATATTAAAACACATTCCCTTCCAATACCTGGTTGACCTCCTGTGTGCACTAAACTCAACTTGCAAGTATGTGCAACCTGTTGTGATATAGCACACCTTCCCTCTCATGGGATCCCTGACTCACTCTCTGCATCCAGTATGTAAATAAGGATGGCAATCCAGTATGTAAATAAGGATGGCACAACAAACTAAATCCTACCTGCAGGATACCTGCTTTATTTATACCTGCATAGTGGGAAAACATGGAGGAACTGTTGGAAACAAACACAGCAGCAGATCCAGTGAACATCCCCACTCAGTTCATGATCGAGCACCCTAGGATGAATTGGGATAGCTGAGACAACACATGCGCTGTGCTTCAAACCCTGCTACGAGAACTGCAGCATCAGCAAAACAGCAAGATGAAACCTGGGGCATGGAAGTTTCAAAGAGCTGCAAATAAACCCACAGAGGACCGCCACAACCTGAAGTATAAATTGTCTAAGAAAGAATTTTCAAACATACTGTTAAAAATGGATTTCCTGCTACATGAGAGCAATCACAACCTTAAATCCTAGGTTAATGACTTGAGAACTACCACAGAGACTTGAGAACTACCACAAGGGGTTTCAAAGAAATGAAAGTTACACAAGCAATAGGGGAAGACATTTTTAAAATAAATTGCTACAAAAACTCTTTCAGACATTTAATGCTGCATAAGGAAACAATGGAAACAAAATGCAATTTTATTTCTCCTTTTAATCATTGCCCTAAAAAACACTTAATCCTTTACATTAACAAAACGTAACACAGACACCCAAGTTCCTTTAAATTTCAGGTGTATTAACTACTTTTTAAAGTCTTATCCTTGAACTTAAATCACATCTAACACATGTAGTAAAATTAAAGGGGTGGGGGGGAAAAAATGCTTCTGACCCAGCCAGGTGCCCTGTGCCGTACAAAACTCAGGATGCGCCCCATGCCCGTTACATGGCAAGGTGGAAGCACTTGCCAGCTGGGAAGAACAAAACTGGTGCAGCAGTTCTGTACAGAAAGAGTGCCCAATGCAGCCACAGCACTTGGTAGCAACGTAACCAGACCAAGAACTTTTGTAAAGAGTTTCACTTTGAAAGAGCGGGAAGAAACCTGCTCCTAGACTGACATATCCCTACCAATCAGAACAATTTATGGATTTACTTTTAGCGGTATTATTAAATTTGGTATACACACAGAGCAAATCTTCCTTAAATACATACTTTCAAGTTTGACAAAGCTTCTTACTTGAAGACCTCAGCTGAGTAAGGGCTTTCAAGTAGGGCATCAGAGCCATGCTTCTTACTGAGATTATTACAGTACGACTTTTCAAGCCACATGCACCTGGCTAGGTTTGTTATTTTAAAAGAAACAAATCCTTTGGAATTATTTTATTTTAAAGTTCACATTCTCCTTCAAACTCAAAAACAGCTCCTGTGGAAATGAAGTAAGGAAAAATAAAAAGTGACTGGTGTGAGAGGAAGGTTAGAGAGCTACAACTTAAAATATGAAACATAACAATCTCTATGCAGTATTAAAATTCTTTTGAAATCCAGGCATTTATTAACACTCTCAAAGAAGCTATTTTGCCAGCTCAAGAAGAGAAGAATAGAAGTCATACCAGAAGCTAACTGGGAATATGTAGGTGAGGGGGTGAAGAGAAGAATGGGATGTAAAGTCAGGAAGCTAGCTGAACAGAGGAACTGAAGTGATCATGGATGCTGGCTGAAGAATTTAGAAGACAACCAGGATTATGAGCCAGTGGAAGAAAGGGGAAAAAAGAAAACCCAAACAAACAAAAAACCCACCACAAACAAGAAAACAAAATCAAAAACACAAACAGCCAAACCTAGACCAGCCTCGTAAGAGGCAGAGTAAAGGACGGCAATCTCAAATAAGGGGTGCACGTATGCACGCACGCGAATGCGCTGGCAGGAAGCGAGGACCAAAATAATAAGCTTAAGAAGAACAAGGCTGGGTTCTGGAACTGCGACCAGTAGTTGGATAGCACTGGACAGAGTAGATAAGACTACTGTGGGAACCGGCTACATAAGCCCATATCCCCAAGTTTAGAAAGAATGTGGAAAACAGCCTATTACATCTACCACACACTACCTTTTATAGCAGTGTGCTTCCCAGCCTGGAACACAGTGAGTGAAGTTAACTCATGAGCCGCTTCAAACCTATGTGCTTTATAGCAGGATGCAACGAATCTTGACTCAGTAGCTCATAGAGCAACAAGAATAGCAAAAATCCACTGCTACTGAGCATGTTAGAAGGACACTCCAGACCATGTGGAGATACTGGTGTGAATCAAGAAGAAAATCCTGTTTCCAAAGGAAGTATTTAGCTGCCACATATGCAACATTATACACCCTTGCCTGCAACTTTTACAGCAAATGAAGCAGGAGCCATATGGACAACACTGTACTGCACTGTGCAGTCCTGATTCCTCACCAGTGCACAGCCATCCGTCCTAAGGCAGTGGGGAACAGTAAGCAGTCTCATAAGCAGAGTCTGTGTCCTAATATGTGCATAAAAAGGTAAAATTAAGATTGTCTGCCTCTCCCACATCCTAGTCAATATATTTTCCTTGTGCAACTTTAACACTCATTCAGATTCATCCCTTCAGCCTGGAAAAAATAGTCTTAAATTTTTTGTCCACACATTCACAGACTCCAGAGATTTCACAGTTGAGTGGCTCATCACTTTCAAAATTTAAACGTAGCTTCACTTTCAGAAGAAACAGTTCAAGTATGAAAGACTGCTCTTGAAACTACAGTACAAGACATAGTGACAGGAGCTTTTGTCTGCAGGAATTATCCAGCTAGCTAAAACTTTTTTCCAAGAAAGTTCCATGCTTGCTTACAGACTAGATTACATATTAGATTCAAAAGATAATGCACAAATACTACACTAAAATTGTTGCAACTGCAGCGTGGCTAACCTACTTACAAACAGAACCAAACAAATGAGAAGTTCTATCACAAACATTCTCTATCCACTGATTTCTTCCTGCTGCACCCTGGCGTACCGTCACATGCAGCATACAGTGTGAAAAGGCTCTTTTAGTATAACAATCCAGGAAAGTTCTCCATGGACAACTGAAAAATGTAGCAGAGATCAAAGTAGTATTTGGTCTCAGAACTGGCAGAAATTGCTATTAATGACCAGAAATGTACAACATAGACTACACAAAAAAAGCCAACCAAGCAAACCCTAAACTTAAACAAAATAATCTAATCAACATTTAGAGAAGAACAACAAAAAAAAAAATCTCAGTAAAATATAAGATTAGTCAGTGCTCAAGGCACAGAAACAAAAACATGATGAGTGCTCTGATGAACTGTGGAAACAGAAATGCTTTTACATATTTCTGCAATTATTTTTCTCAGGGCAGCATGAAAAATACATTTTGAGCTCCTTGCTTACAAGGTTTAGAGAACTTATTTGTTATTCTGTCCATTTGAATAACAACATATCTTAGGAAGAAAAGCTTCTTTTGAATTTGATGTTGTTAAAATTTCAGTGTGTAGTACAGGCTAAATAAATTTGTGTAAATCAGGTTTCTGAACGCTTTCAAAGCATCCAGAACTATACAACAGCAGAGCTAAGAACCAGGGAACTGAAAGACTCCACTTAGGTGCTTTGTGAAAGCTTTGAAAGGATAACTTGTTCCTTTGACAAGAGTTTGATCCCATTCAAAGAGCTCTTACTAAATATTCTCAAATGGATATCATGGTGAAAAGGAAGTCTGAAAGAGTGATTTACACCATCCCCTTCACCAGGTTTTTCAAAACGTTGCTTTTTCATAAAAGCACTGATCCTGAATCCCACAGTGCCCCTTCTTGTTTGACTACCTACACTACAAACTACAGACTTTTAACTCCTTGCCTAAATAGAGGATACAAACAAGAAGGAAAAGTCATCTGATCTAGCCAGCTAGCCACAATCCAAAGAAGCCACTTCAAGACACACAACTAAGTTTAAATAAAAGATGAGGATGATAGCATTTGTCTCCAAAATAGGGAGCAGGGGAAAAGAGAGGAGAAGCTTTCATTATACTAAACTAAGCCCAGTGAAACAAGAGCATCCAGAGCTAAAGTTACACTAGGAAGAAATCCAAGCACATTAAGGCATGGAAATGAAAAATTTAGGCAGCAGAACATACATACCAGCTCACATAAACCCTTGCACAAGTCCTTCAGTAAGAGATTAAAGAAATTATATTGCCAAGGAATCAGAACCAAAGTACTTCCAAGGATCAGACATTTAAAAGCAGAAGTAACTTGTTTCCTTTATGATAAAACACATAGGAACTTGCGTTAAATAATCTACCACACTGAAGGAAACAGTTGAATTATTCAATTACCAGAGAAAACCGAAGAAATTAGAAGGACCTAAGAGAAACTGAGGGAACAGGCAATAAAATGGGTAGACCAAAGGAGCACTGACAAATCAAAACAATAAACACTGCATGCATAATATAAATCATCTGGAATTATACTGGAATCTAAGCCACAAACTTAAGATTTCAGAATTCCTTTAGAGGCTCTCATAAAACATTTAGCTCTTCTGCAATCACAGAGGTAATTAAAAAAAAAAAAAAAACACCTTAGCCTGAATAAAATCTGGAGTAAAAAACGCCACAAAAGCTATTAAATCATCGCTACAGAAGTCAACTGGGTGTTACACCAGAGCACAGTGCTCAAATCAAGACATGCCACCTGGCATGCAGTGCTGGAAAGTGGAAAGAGAAACCGCCATACCAGCAGTGCCACTAAGTGCAATTTCCATTTCATCAAAGTTAAAGCTTTACATGTAACAGCCTAAAGAACAAGGACTACTCTTCTTTGAGAGGAAACTTAACTGAAGCGCACACAAACTACGGCATGGCACCTAAAACAAAGAGAGGACTCCTTCTTCCTCTTTGCTCTCAATATGAAAACAAGGAAGTGCGAAATGAAACTGAAATGGGACCGTGCTGGAACTGAGAGAGGAAGGCATTTCACTCCTGATCTGACAAGTAACCTGTGCACTTCCTTCAGAGAGGAAAGTGGGATCTAGACCACACACTAAATGAGCATTTGTTTAAATTATATATTCACAAACATACCAAGACAGACACATATATTCTCTAAAAACAAGAGACAAGATTTACATATCCATATAACTGAGCTTCTTAGATGAGGGCCACGTAAGTGGTAGGCTTTGTGTTAGGTCTGTGCATTTTGCCCCATCTTCCTGAAGACTGGAAAAGCAATGTCTCAGCATTCCCAAAGGAAAGCCAATATTCCTCATAATTCTCCAGAAAGTAGAATTGAACCATGGACTCCAAATGTAAAAGCATCGCATGACACCCATACCGGTGAGCTACAGCAATGGCTTGTTTCCTCCTGCAACGGCCTTGGTAAAACTGAGGAGAGTAGACCTACCTGAATGCTAAACAAATAACATCACAAAACACATACATTCAAAGTACAAACAAGGATTGGAAAAGGCCCTTCAGACCTCTTGCTTCAAGACATATGCCAACAGTCTATAAGGAGTAAGGTAAAAGTTTTCTGCAGGACAAGAATGTTCCTCAATTGCTGGGTTTCTTGCACTTTCCTCCAAGGCAGCAGATCCCAGTGTTGCTGTCACAAAGGACAGTGCCCCAGATAAATGGATGGCCCAAACTATTCTAGCGGCACCAGCTCTCCTTACCGTTAAAACACTTCCCCTTTTGCACTGTTGGTTATTATACTGTTTCTTAAAGACAGAAGCTACACCTTCTCCAAATGATGTCAGTGTGGAGTACACTGCATAAGGATTAGATCAATAGAAGGAAAGGGGAAGGAGGTTGGCACATCCCTAAAATGAAGGGCTAATGTCTATCCAGAATGCCTTCCAAAATCCTAAGAGTACCTGAAAGGAAATACAACCAACCCAGGAGTTTGGGATTTGAGATGGTCAAGCTGTAAAGGTGCCACAGTAAAAATAAAACTAACCCAAACTAAAATAATTCTGTCCCTGCTAATTTTAAAATGGACAAGTTGAACCTAGGACCCATTTTCCAATCTCTAAAGTTCAGTAAAATTTTTGAAGTATCAGAGTTTTCCTTTTCTTGCAGGAAAATTATGCATAGATAGCAGCTCACTTTTAAAAACTTTGTGAAAATGTATTTCCATAACTGGACTATGCTCCCAAATTAAATTAAAAAGTTGACATGACAAATAGATGTAAACATGAATCCTCATTAACAGCTCTGGCAACCTTCGCCCAGCTGTACTCTCGCTCATCAAGCTGTCCTTCACGTTCGAGAAACGGAAGTGAGAAATGCTCAATAGGACCTAAGCACTCTGCTTGCAAATGACATTATTTCCATAGTAAGTAGGAAATAGGAAGATCAGAGACTTGTTTGACTTTGAAAATTGATTCTATTAAAAAAAACCCCAGCATTATTTTATACTCAAGAAATCTTCCTTTAATCTGGGGATGCAGCAGTTTCCAAACTTTTTTCATTTTTACTTGTTTCAAGGGAGTAATTCTTGAAACCAACCAAAACCAACCTTGCAAAACAGTGGCTTGAGGCAGTCAAGAGCGTATTATGCAACCAAAGTACCTTCAGGTCCTGCTAACAGCTTTGGAAACCATTCGGTAGAGAAAGCCCTTCCAAACAGATAACATGGGGAAGTGGCAAAAATCCACCACTGTGTGAAAAATCAAAATACATCATTCACAGAAATCATTCACAATATTGTTGCCTCTTTATCTACTGTACAGGAAAGATATAAAAGTATATTAACGTTTAAAGAGGCAATAAGCATGGTAAGAGAATAATGAAAACTAATATATGTGACTTGTAGTGCAAAAGCTCCCCAAGGCCCTGTTCTGAATGGGAGTCCCACAGTGCTACTGTATGGCAACAAAGATGAGTCCCCATCTCAGACACCACACACTCCAAAGGCAATTAAATGAAAATAAAAGTTAACTAGGATATTAGTCTGATGGTGCAACACCTCTGGTTTGTAGATGCAATATGTTTTCAGAGTCTGTACTACCACTTCAGCCTAGAGGAGTAGCGAGGATTATGATCCTTTCCTGACAACCTGATTCAGGAACAGTAAGGAAAGAAAGAAAAAATATTCTCCCTCTCAATCATGAAGGGCTTGGCTCACACAAATGCTGTTTATCCTGCAGAAGAGGAAAAAAAAAGACTGCTTCCCTGTTTAAGTAGTAAAAAGCAGATTCCCCAATTATATATATATGGTGGTTTTGGTTTTGTTTTGTTTTTGAGCTGGAAGAGTATTTAATTTCTATACAATTCACTTCAATCTACAAAGAAATTTTCAGTGTCCATTTCCATCAAAATATTAACCTTTCATTTGCATTATATAGCCTTTATAAAACACACATTTTAAGAGAACATTGCAAGAAAATGCAGTATGGGATAACTTTCAGCCAAAGTACTGCATTATACATCCTTTCTGTAAATCAGGGGAAATACTATACATTATTCTAGACTGGGAGACAGAAAAGAACAAATCGTCATGGATTCAGCATTTGCTGCCAGGACACCAGAAATGCTTTTTACAACTTTTAAAACACATAAAGAATTCTTTGTCAAACTGAAAAAGACTTAATCAATTACCAACAAGTTTTCTGTTCACTTTTGCTAAGCTGCAGGTCAAAGAGAGAGACTACAATCACAGTTCAGTCGCAAGGCGATTAACATCAAGCCATGAACTTACGCAAATACTTGGTCAAAAAAATAGTAAGAAGAACCTTGCTCTCCAACAATCAATATAGCAGCAATGTGGAAAAGTCTGTTACGGTTACAGACACTGACAGAAAAAGGAACCTAAAATAACATCATAAGAACAGCCTTGACATGCATGCTGTTTAAAGATGCAAATACAGAAACAATTACCAGATTATGCTTTCAGGATCACTCCACTTCTAAAAGCTCTAAATATGAGCATTTCTAAAATCTCACTATTCAACATTAAATACTGAAAATTAAGTTAATACATCCTACTCATCCTTAATCCAGTAATACCTTTAAATTCTGATGCCCCTAATTGCAAAGCATTGCTGTAGCTAAAGATTATCCCAATCCAGACAGATCCTAAGAAATCTCTTAAGCCCCTTCTTCCAGAGGGATGAATCAAGACCTGAAGGTAACAACATATGGAAAATGCATGAGAAAGTAGCAGGCTAACAGAGATACTAGAAAGCAGGGCAACACGCAGAAAAATTAAGTTCTTAATATAAAGCTTCCATTTAGATGGTATCCAGTGTCAGTTTTTTCAGCTACTGTGCGTCATACAGCAGCTACAGCCTGATTCCAGCCCTGTTTACACAGCTTGGAGCTCAGGTGCACAGCATAGAGAAAGCCCAGCGTAGCCAAGAGCCACCTTGAGGACAAAACTGATAAAACCAAAAGCTGAATTTCTTACTAGGCAAATAAACACATACAAAAATCATGTCTTTTGATGAACAAACACCTGGACAGCAGTAGAAGTGGCCCTGTGAATGTGCATTTACATGCAGAACGTGTAACATCTATTGGTTGCAGAACCTTGGCATCAGCGGACGCCTGTGTGCAAGTCACGAGGGGTGAGGCCAGGGACACGGGCGCTTGCTGCACTCGACAGGACATTCTCAGAGGGCTGCGCCGAATACATCTCCGCTTATTCGCTATGACACGTTGCCTTTCCATTGCCTAAGGCACAACGTGGTGATCTAGTGCCCAGAGAACTCAGTGAAGCAGATAGGAAGGACTGTGATGGTGACTTCACAAGTCTTGCACCATCCTCTGAAGCTGATCTTTAAGCATAGCCTGAAGAGCAGCTCGGAGCCTGGACCCCTCAGAACGTACGTATACCACGTTCCCCACAACTACATGCCGAATATCTATTAACACCTTTGAGGTACCTCGACTCCCTGGTGCCCCTTCCATCCGTGGCACCTGTACAGTACCCATTAACAGCCAAGAGTCAGATTAAACTGCTTAACATGAGTGTTAACACTGTAGGAACGTGTTTAAATTTGACACTGAGTCATTAAACTAAATCATATGTATTTAAAGTGCATTGTTCCAAAGGCACTCTCAAATCACTGCAGAGCTCTAGATAATTATGTATAGCAGTCAGCGTTCTGGAAAGAGATGAGGAAATGTTCCTGACAAAAGTGAAGGGAACTGGTGTGCTCTGAACATAATCCGAAGAAAGAATACGGGTGTTGCATAGTACATAACCTATAAATTAAGTTGTCAATAAGGAGAGAGAGAGAGAATAGGGGAAATAAAGGTGAAAGAAGAAAAATAGTTATTTCTTCAAATGAAGCTCAGCTGCCGAATCCCTTTCTATAAATTTAATTGTATATATTTTAAAATCCAAGATTACTTTGTTTTAAACATTATTTCCTAGATGTCAAAATCAGCACAGAGGACCATGCATTTCTTGATACATATTTGCCAGGCTACTAAATTGTATTTTTAACGCTTACTGGTATGCTACAACAGTTAATTTATAAAAAACAATGCTGTGTAAAAGCAGAGTTGTATCTGTATTTTCATGAAACAAATTGTTTGGCAGCTAATAGCCCCTAAAAAGGAAAAGCAAATTCGTGGGTGCAAAAGAGTTCTACCCAAAATGACTAATGAGGAAGATGAAGGAAAAGGCAGCATGTGAATCTGCAGCAAAATACAACATAACTATCGATCTCTGCAATTGGTATCAGGTTGTCTTTCAGACCACAGGTACTTTTACAGTTACACAAACGTCCTTGCTTGCTCAACAGTGAAGGTCTTAAAACAACTGACCTGATTTTTCCCCTTTTTTTTTTTTTTTTTTTTTGCAGGGGTTGTGGGCTCCTATTCAATCTGCATATTGGGTAGCAATTAAAAAACCCCCAAACCACAGAAACACACTGAATAGCAAATGATGATATAACAGAAAATTACAGCATTACCATAAGTAAGCAAACCTATAGCAGCACAGCAGATTAACGAGTTACATCAGTGAGATCTGGTAAAGGACAATTTTAAAATGCTCTTACACAACAGAAAATCCGAAAAGGCAGAAGGCTCTTAAGATGCTGAACTTATACACACAAAATGCACTACAGATAACACTGCTGAGAGATGTATGCATCTTACCTGTGAGTACAGCTTTTGCTGAAGGGTCTGCCAGATCCAGCGCAGATTTCCCATCGGTGTTCCGAATGTTTGGATCAGCTCCGTGCTGCAGCAGCACTGTGCAGGGAAAGCAGAAACAGTATCTTACCTCAGGGATACACAGATTATTTACTGTTAAGTGTCTCCTCGGCATGATGTAGGCATAAACACACATTACACAATTTTCTTTATTTTTCCTTTTTTTTCCCCCCTCCCTTTTTTTTTTTTTTTGGTTCAGCACTGCAGCAAAGGATCTTCTCCAGAGTAAGGCTAAGTTGGCAAGTTAAGATATAGTAAGATCACATGACTTTGCATGATAAACATGAACCCTGAATCTCTTGCAATACTCAGTTTTGGATTCCTCCTGACAGCTCGCTGGGAAGCTGTGCATTCACTGACTCACACTGGGAAATCTGCTAACTGTGGAACCTGCTCCTGCCTTTACTACCAGGACTGCCACTTGTTACCACTCCTGTTCCTTTTCCTGCCGAATATCCCGTCACTCCGCCCCTGTAAATCAGCAATACTCCAGCCTTTCAGTGGCTCGTCACTCACACACAAAATCTTAACCGCAGCACACCAGCTCACCTTTAAGAAGTGTAACAAATAGAGTAAGATGTGCAACCTGGTACCCTGCAGTCTGGATGTTCAGAGGCTATTATTCTCACTGGTGTTTCTTTTTCCTACTAAACTTATTAACACATAAAAATTCAAGTACCTAAAAATAGTCAGAATGCAGCATGCAACCATATGGCTAGGAAGGCATTGATACAGTAAATTACCATCTCAAACAGCTCATCAAAAAAAGGAAGACACTTTCACCTGTTAACTCATTTGATCAGAAACAACATTATTAACAGTGCAACTCAGACCACCCCTACTCATGGAAGAATAATAAAAACTAGCAGACATACATGGTTGCTCGTGTAACCATGTCTGTGGACATACAGCTGGGCCAAAGGAGTCAAGACAAAAAAATACTTGCAAACACTTTCTGTAACTACGGGTGCAAAACCCCTTCACAGTCCGGATTCTCCACGTAAAAACATAATCCAATCCATAACAAAAGTAATTACCAATATCATATTACATCACTTTAATCAGCAAGTGGCTTTTCAGAAACAATTTTTTTCTAAAATACAATTTTAAGTGGTACTATTTTTTATTCAAACCTCTTTTCTTATATAATTCTGACCTTAAATGCTTTTAACATAGCCAAATTTCATAAAGTTCAGTGTACAGGATACTATGCTACATGCTTGCCCTAAGCCGAAGTTTTGCAGAGGTTTGGTGCTTTAATAAATAGACTTGTTTTATGCTTTGCCAAGAAGGTGCAACTGTCCCATGCTTCTGAAAGAAGATTCAAACAGGGCTTTTCCTAAGAGATTTTTTGTTTGGTGGTGTGAGGGTTTTTTACCCTATGTCAAGATGAAGACACCAAAATGGAAAAAAAAAATTCAGCTAGCACGTGCTCGCAGAAGCTTGCTAAGATCTGGCACCTACGTTTCTGAAGATGCAATCTGCGCCATACATGCTACCACCCCCTTAGTGATCTTACTCACGGACAGGTTTGACTCCGAGCCAGCCTCACAAGCCAGTCGGGCACATTCCAGCAGGAAGTGGTGAGCAGGGCTTTTTGCAGATTTTTAGAACACGGTAGGCAGTACAGAAAGTAAGTATGGAGAGACACACTCAGTATGTCCTGTCTCCGTTCTCTTGGACCCTGCTAGTGAATCTGTATTCCAGAGGAGAGGGAAGCCATTTGTCCCAAAAGGCATCAGGGTAAGAGTGGGATGCTGAAAGAGGGAACCAGCAACTAAGTGTCTATCAATAGAAAGCAGGCAATACAAAATGATGAAACAGCACAGACTGGATGAGAAGATAGTGAAGGATTCACATAGCAAAACGCCTTGGACAAAGAGCCAGGGGAGAAAACTGAACAAGAAGATAAGCAAGGGGAAGAGATAATAGCTCAGATAAAACATCCAGGAAGAAAGACCAGGACAGAGGAACGACTGGGATTTGACCGGAGTTTGGAGGTTTGGACTGGCATGCGAAGCCAAGCTAAGGTAGGTCATGGTCCAAGAAAGGTGACTGACAGACAAGAGAGAACAGGTGCAGAGATGTCAAAGGAATCTGCAACTGCCTGAGCCTGATGTTGAAACAGAAACACAGATTTTCAAGTCTAATTCTTCAGCCCTGTGCAAACTAACCAAAAGCGCTCCCCTGCTACTTCTGCTGGCACACACAGAAGACACCATCACAGTACTGCTTTCAGCTCCTCTCCTGGCTAAAATGACAAAGGATTTGCGCAGTGTTATCTAACCTGTTGAGTCATTAAAACCATGAAGGGTTTTGGCATGGCTTACAACACACAAATTTCCATGTCAGGTTTGTAGTGTTTTAAAAACCTAGGTAAATACATTTAAAATGTACTAGCGGTGCTTAAGCTGGTTGCCTGCAAAACCCTCAATTAGCGACTGTCTGGGGAACAGACACCTGAAATGGCCAAACTGGGTTCAGAAAAAGAACCTCTCAGAACTCAAATGCTGTAACCATAAGACCTATCTTTCTTGTCTCTGCAATCACTCAACCCACTCGTCATAATCTTTCAGGCCTCTCCAGCAGCCAAGGGTATGGCTCTGCAGACAGCTCCTCTGTTCAGTCCTAGAGACTAATCTGCCCTGTGAAATGGATGCAGGAGCATCTTGGGAGAAGAAACCAACCATAAATATACTGCGTTAGAATGCAGGCGTAAAAAGGAAGTAAATTGAGGTTACAACAGCAATCATGTTCTTACGTTTCCTCTACTGACTTTGATTCTATCCTCTCCATGCTTTTTTGGTACATAATCTCACAAAAAGATATCCAGGTGAGCAATGTTGTCATCAACATGAATTAACAAAAGAAAACCAGCATTTCATGTTTAGCTTATCAGCGTCACACAGCTGTACTTTTACACCCAGGAAACCACAGGGCAGCTTCTAATTGAATGTTCTCCTGCTTGTTCAAAACCTTTAACACTTTAGCCCAACACAGTGTCTCTTCTAACCACAGGATATTTGAGATCTAGACACAGCGTGTCTCTCTAAATTTCCTTTTCAGTGCACCAGGGACATGTAAAAATGTCAAGATAGATCTCCTGTTTGAGAAAAACATTCCCTTTATAATGAAACACAACAGAACAAGCCATTCTAGCTAACTGCAGCTATTTTGGATTTCAAACACTGCACACTGGTTTTAGAGGATGGTTTCCGAGTAGGCTGTAAAGGAAACACAGCAATAGTTTCTGTCAAGAGACTGCTGTTAACAGGCAAGCGTAAGGATGGTGTGCACACAAATTCACTCCTGGAACTTTGTAAATTAGCGTATTTTGATATGCTGGCTTATTTCTCTGGATGGTGGGGACACTGGGGTGTATTCTTTTTCTGTACAGCAGGCAAAGCCCTTAATAAGCTAGCAATACCATTACCTTGCTATCCTTGCCTTTCCCACAGATCACATTGTACAAAGAGTGTAAAGAAGCTCCTCTTGTAACTGAATCTTCATATTGTATATGGACATCAAAGTCCTGTAAGCTAGAGAACAAACATGGACTGATACAGTGTTATATTTTTACCCTCACTCCAACTGCTACAATACATACATTTCTGATCTTCACATACCATCTGAAATGCCATATTTAATTACACTGCTATTATACCAGTTTGGTACTAGAGATAAGAAAGGCCACATTCTTCCCACCAAACTAAAAGAAAAAGTTACAGTATTGCACAGTGTGAACTACAACCACTGATCATTTCAGATTATTGCCAACTTGCTACAGCAGGATGAATCCTAAAATTAAACACTTGGCCCACAGCCTCCTGGCATAGGTGTTTCGAACTGTGAAGCTAACCAACACTACTTCATTTGGCTGTCAAATTATAAACCCACCAAGAACAAACATTTTTACATTTGGCAGTTTCAGCCTTCACATTTTCACCAACAAGGTATGGCAAAAACTTCCCCAGTAGCTATACAGCAACAAGGGAAATGTAAGTTTTATTAGAGGAAAAAATGATAAATAAGGGAGGTGTGGTGTTTGCCTACACACAAACTGTAACTTAAGTACTTAACCCTTCCTCCTTCATACCATCTCAGTTAAAAGTGCAAAGGAAAATATTTTTGATTGAAAGACAGAAATAGAATGGGAATAAAAATCAATTTGGTTGTTCCAATATTAGGCACAATCAGAGACCAGAATATTTCTGTTATAGTTTGGACAAAAAAAAAAAAGACAGATCCAAACCTTTGACTGTTGAATGAAAAATGCAAGGACAGTCAGACCTTCCAGAAGTATCTGTACTTAAAGCTGCCTACTGCTTTTAATGACATTTCCAGAGCCTTCAGCTCCTCACAGCTCTACCACTGCCTCCTCTCTCTACTCCAGTTCTTTACCCATACCCATGTCCCATTACCTTGTGCTCGCAGTCCCTTTCCAGCTACCTTAGCTTTAGTATATATATTTCCTTCCCCCTTTTCAGCTTCACCTTATAGAGATGATTTCCAAAGGTCCTTTACAAACCACATTACTGTCGCTTTAGCTACTTATTCCCAAAGTATCAAGGAACAGCGAAGACAGCCTGAGAAAAAGCCCTCCTTTAGAGTCACAACACATGCACTATCTTCTCTCTAAAGGATACCTTTAAAGTTGGTCTCACTAACCTTAAGGTCCCAGGAACACACATTTCAGGACTAGTCCCATGCAGGACACATTTCCAAGTTATACTTGACAAGAAACAATGTGCTCATTTACCTCCACATTCTGAAAGCACCTAGGCTATTATTTCTTTTTCAGCCAACGCTAAACGCATCTCCTCTCCTAACTACTTCTAAAAGTATCAAACCACTGAGATTCTAAAGCCTTTCTCATGTTACAAGAACAACAGTTTCTTGCCTAGAAATTACACTTCTGTGATTCAGATCCAATAATCCCATTTTGGCAAGTCACCAGATACATAAGCCTTTTTTCCTAAATGACCCCATACAACAAAAGTTGTAGCACCCTACTCCCCCCTTCAGAAAGTTGAAGAGATACAGCTAATAACATTAACCACAACTGTATCACTGATTAACTTCTGCTTCTATGAGCAACCATAGTCTTGGCTGCATGGTTAAGAAAAAGGCTACATTCATCAGCCATCACAATTACAAGGTGAAAATGTGAGAGACAGTGTCCTTACAGAGGTTGCACACAGCTCTATAGGTCTGGTTATCAACTACTTGACCTGAGGACACCCGTGGCCTCAAACACTGCTGCCAGCTCAGCTGAGTTGGAAAAAAAGAGAGGAGCAGGTCCTACGCTCTTGACTGACTCTCCGTAGTGAAAGCCGTCAAAGCTGAAAGAGGAGAGGATTATGGAGCAGAGAGGCGAAGCACACTGAAGGATTTATACGGAGTCAGGGTAGAGTAGAGGCAACAACCAGAAATATCTGGGAACACTGTGGGTGGTTTAAAAAAAAAAAACCAACATTTTAAAAAAAGGATGAAGGACTGCAAAGAATTGTAAAGCTGCCCCGGTAATGCTGTTTGCATTATCACAGCCTACAGTTTAGGCTACAGTTTCACCTAGATCAGGCTGGTAGAATTGCCATCCCCAGCACCCTGTGCTGCCAACCCTGCTTTGGGTGGCTGCAAACATCTCGTCAGGCAACAAGGCAAATCAGAAAAGTGGTTGCTTGCCCAATCCAGTTCATCATGCAATGACAAGACACGCTCTGGTTGGCACAAAGAAGGACAGTACAGGGACATGTGCCAGTGGCAGGAGTTAAAAAGGATTATTTTGTTTTTCTAGCTAAGATTATATCTAACATTAACGGCCAAAGTCCTGGTGGGTCAATGTCAGCTCCAAGCAATTCCCATCATTTTACCTTTCCTACTTCCCCTGTTCAGGGCATTCCAGTTTCCCATTACCCCAAGCAGTTTCATTCCCAATGAACTACTGTGTTGGTTTTGTTCTTTGTTGGGGCCAGACAGAACAAGAGACAAATATGCCGACTGCAACAGCATCAAGTAGATGAACAGAAGCTTACAAAAGCAATACTAGGCCCCGCTATGCTGACAAAAAAATTGTAAAAAGAACAGCGCTCTCCAACAGCACAGACAGAAACGAGAGTTTTGACAGCAGTAGAAAGCAACAGACAAGTAGCAGGGTAAAGTGATGCAGTTTTGAGCAACAGAGAAAAACCAGGGACTGCTGATACATTAGGAACCAAGAGGGAAACACCTATGAAATGCCTCAAAGGAATTAGGGCATGTTCCTCTAAAAAGGTGACACAGTCAATGACCCAGCCGAAGTGCCTCTATCGCCAATGCACACAGCGTGGGTAGCAAACAGGAGGAGCCAAGAACTGTTCAGAAGGGACAGGCAAGGAAGGAGGAACAGGCAGTTGCCCTTTATGTAAAAAAAAGAAAAACCAAAACAAAAAAAAACCCCAAAAAAAACCCCAATGGATTGACTCCACAGAGCTGCCTTTGAAACAGCAATGAGAGTTGAGAGCTTATGGGTAAAACTTAGGGGTCACGCCCTCAAAGGAAGCCTCATGGTTGGTGTTTACTACAGGCCACCCAACCAAATAGAGTTTGTTGACGAAGAGTTCTTACTCAACTGTGGGAGGTATCACGCTCGCAGGCTCTGATCCTGCTGGAGGACTTCAGTCACCCTGGCGTCTGCTGGAAAAGCAGTACAGCAAGCTATAAGCAGTCCAGGAGACTCCAGGAGTGCCTCAAGGATAATTTCTTAATCCAGGTGACAGACAGCACAACCAGAAGAGAAGCATTACCAGGCCAGTTGCCTACCAACATGGATGAACTAATTAGGGATGTCAAGATTGGTGGGAGCCTGAGCTGGTCATGCCCTGGTGGAATTCACCATCTTGAGGGATATGGCCCAGGCAAAGAAAAGAGTCAGGATCCTGAATTTTAGGAGAGCAAAATTCCAGTTGTTTAAGAAATTAATGGATGGGACCTCTTGGTCAACAGCCCTCAGGGACAAAGTTGCTGAACAGAGCTGGCAGCTCTTTAGGGACATTCTTCTTAGAGCTCAAGAGCTCTCTATTCCCACAAGTAAGAAATCAGGCAAGGAAGGCAGGAGACAAACATGGCTAACCAAGGACCTGCTGGTCAAACTTAAGTGCAAGAAAGAAATGCATAGGCAGTGGAACCAGGGGCATGTGTCCTGGGCAGAATACAGGAATGCTGTCTGTATGTGTAGGGATGGGATGAGGACAGCTGAGACACAGCTGGAGCTGCATTTGGCACAGGATGCAAATAATAAGAACGGCTTCTACAGGAACATTGGTTAGAGAAGGAAGATTAAAGAAATCATACCCTCTTTGATACATACTGATAAATAAGACATGAGAACTAGTGCCAGACATGAAGAGGGCTAAGGCACTCAACAAATTTTTTGCTTCAGTTTTCAACTGTAATCTCTCTTACTACATCCCTCAAGGGCCTGAACCTCAAGGTAGGGACTGCAGAATTAAGTCACTCCCACTGTTAAGTGAAGATCAGGTTCAGGACCACCTGAGGAACCTGAACATGTGTAAGTCCATGGGACACAGTGAGATGAATCCCGGGGTCCTGATGACATTGGCTGATGCACAAGTTGCCAAGCCATTCTCAAATCATATTTGAAAAGTCATGGCAGTCAGGCAAATCCCCAGTGACTGGAAAAAGGGAAAAGGGAAACATCATGCTCATTTTTTAAAAGGGTAGAAAAGAGGACTCTGGGAACTACCAACCAGTCATATTCACCTCCATGCACAGGAAAATCATGGAACAGATACTCCTGGTAGACATGCCAAAACACATGGAAGACAGGGAACTGATTAGAGACACCAAGAGCAGATCATGCCTGAGTAATTTGTTGATCGAGTGATTTCATCAGTCAACAAAGGAAAAGCTGCAGATGTAATCTACCTGTACTTCCGTAAGGCTGGAACAGATTGCAGAGGCCCAGGAAAAATTCACAGAAATGGGCTTCAAGGCAGCAATAAGAAATTAACAAAGAAGTGGCATGAACCAGGTCTCCCAGTACCAATTTTGTTCGTTTACTCTGAGGGGAGAAGAAGGAGCTACACAAAGAAAACATCACAAAATATCACTTTAAAAGGACTTTATCCTATTTTCATGCAAGCTGTAGTTTTTCCAGACACTTTTGTCTCAGGCTTTTCACTCTTTGCCCCAGAAGTACTTTTAGACTTGCCCACTGAAGTTTCAACCTCTTAACAAGACAGCCCAACCCCTGGTCTATATATGCATATCATGAACCTTGCTTCCCAACTACAAAATACTTCAATATATTCTAGAATTAAGTTTGCACTAGATGTCCCAGAGATCAGATTTATTTAATTGAAGTAAGGAAGTTGAAAAGGATCTGAACCAGGCAACTAAAACCACAAGCATCATTGCAACAGACAGAGCTTTTCTAGCAAGGCAAGAACATACCTTTTTAAAAGGCTGCCTCCTTCCTCAGTGACTGTCCACAACTGTTTTCCCCTAAGAAGGTGCATCTTAACCATGATTAGTTCTCTGTGTGTAGGAAGCACTACACACTGCCCCCTGATATGCCAGTTCCGCCTACCAGTGATGAAATACACACAGGGAGAGAGAACCAGCAGAAAGTTCCAGAGGCTGTAAGCATCACAGCAGGCTGGTAATATTCTTCTGCCCCAGAGAAAGCGGCAGAGTTGGTGGATTGCTCAGTCTACATGAACAGCAATTCAAAGTCTTGATCTTGCCCGGATATAATAAAGTAAATGTTCTTGTTTCCTTTTTCGGATGGAATACTTTCCAAGTTAAAATATTCCATTTCAGCAGTGAGGAAACAAAAGTGTCTGCAGGTTATGCAAAATACAGTCTTCTAAGAAAGCAACCTCAAAACCTTAGTGCCACTGCAGTTTTTTGTTTGTTGGGGAATGTAAGATCTCTAGAAGCTTAAGCTAAAACCAAACAAACAAACAAAAAAAAACCCCACCAAACACATACCTTTGGGCTAAGAAGCAATAAAAGACAGTACACTAAGCATGTATTTAATCTCATTTCTTTGTAGCCATGCATATGCACTCCCTTTTCCACAGAATCACAGATGGTTGAGGTCAAAGGGACCTCTGTAGACCACCTGGAACACCCTCCCCCCTGCTGAAGCAGAGCCACCTACAGCCAGTTGCCCAGGACTCTGCCCAGACAGCTTTTCAGTATCTCCAAGGAAGGAGACACCACAACCTCTCTGGGAAACCTGTGCCCATGATCAGTCACCCTGACCATAAAAAGGGTTTCCTGATGTTCAGAGGGAACCTCCCATGTTTCAGTTTGTGCCCATTTCACACCTCGACTGAAGAGTCACACCTAAGTAGTTATCTGGAACATGTAATGTTGTTAGTGTGCAAAATGGAATAGGAGACCCTTTAACCAAGAGGGGTTTTTTTTAAAAAAAACAAACAACCAACCAAAAAAACCAACCAGACACACCACACACACAACCACCCCAGGGGAGAAAAAACAAAACCAAAAACCACCAAACCCAAACATTTAGCCCATTTGTAGAGAGAAAGGGTTGAGGCTTCACTATGGCTCAAATTAAATCACACCCCTTTTCCTCACAAGCAACAATTCTGCAGCTTCTTAGTTTCTAAGCATTTGGTTTGGTATACTATTTACTGAACAGCTAGAAATCTTAACTGGTGCATTGCTGTCTGAGCAATTTATGTTTTCATCTATATCCCAAGCTGAAAGCTGCTTTAGGGACACATCTACATTGCTTGCTCCCAATTTCACTTTTCTCAGAACGAATTCACCTTTCTACTTCAAGTTTTATTCAAATAAATGTCAGCTGTAATCTTGATACCCACTTGACAGATTAAGAGCCCTGCTTTCAGTGTCCTTGAAAAGCAAAAGCAGCCACTGAGGCAAATCAGGTCAACAAGTAGCATCCTAAGAGGAAAAGGAACTGAGAGGAGTTAAAAGAAACCAAAGACCAATTCCAATCTCCTTCTGCATATGCTAACCACATCTTCCAGGTGAAGTCTGGGGGGAAAAAATACCCTGCTGGAAGTCAGGTGATAGACCGCATGTAGAATTAGCTGTGTGGCTATCAGAATGCATTAGTTGGCAGAGCACTAAAAGCTAATACTCAGGAAGCAACTTAAACTGAGGATTCTTACAAGTTTCTTCGAACTTGTCCTGGATCTACCATTTTTCTGAAACAGAACGGGTGTATGCATAATCAAAGCCAATTTCTCTTTTTAGCAGCAGAAATATGCACTGAGGAGTTCAAACTCTAGCAGCAGCTCTCGGCCCACCATCAGTGAGGTGAGTACAAGAAGGCAAATTATCACAATTAATGATAATTATGACCATAGCATAGTTATCTAATGTTTAGGAAATCCAAGCAGTACATGAAATCTTAGGAGTACCAAGCTGATCAATCTATGAAATTCTGGCTAAAGATACAAGTTGGCCAGAAGACGTGGGTACTCTCAGAAATTATGTTTCTGGAGTAAACATCAGGAAGATAAGAATATATTAAATTCAAGCAGATACAGAAATCTATTAACAGTTGACTAGCTAGCAGTGCTACATGTATCAGTCCAGGAAACGTTCCACAGCCACTAACTTACACCACGTTATTATGTAAAACAGTCACACTGCTTTCCATTCTTAAAGGACAGAGTTATATCCATTTGTTCACCCATCCCAGAACTGCTCACCACTACACGCTCTTGATACAGAGCACTACAAGTTTTTTCCTATTTAGCAATAGGTCCTTGACAAGCAAATACTCTACACTGCAAAAATCTGTCAGGTAAGATACCATCGCTACTGTGGTTCTCACGCTAGGGAAGGGTGCATGTTAGGTCAGTCTGAGCGGGTTCCTCTCTTGGGCCACACTTGTGTCCTGCGCCATCCTTGCATCACCCCAAACAAGAAAGTCAAAGCAAGCTGTTGCAACCAGTTCCCCTTGGCTCCCTTGTCATAAGAGTTCAGCACCCAATACCATAGCCAGATCAAGATCACCGTGCCTAGCTAAGGAATTACTCAGTTCTGCTTGCTTGGACAAGACATCAGCAAAACACAAAGCCTACACACAGCAGCATGAACAGCAGGATTGACATCAGACACTTCAGCCTTTCCTAGAAAGGAATAGCTTTGTCTAAGAAGTGTGGTGCATTTGTATAAACACAGAAAAACAATTAATTACTGGAGTAGAGGAGTCTATGTTCATCCTGAGTCCTAGCTGCATGAAAGACTGAAGTGAAGACCACACAGAGCAAGAGTCAAGCGCTTAGTATTTTCAGTAGGCTTCCATCAGCCACAGTTCATTTTGCACGCTTGCTTTAGGTTGCAGAAAAACCAAGCCATTAAAAGACAACTTCCTTTGTTCACTATGTGACAAATATTTAATTGCCTGCACATTTTTACAAGCAAAACCTTTATATCCTACAGAAATACTTTAATCAATGTTTTCCATTAAACTAAGAAAACATCTGAGAACTCTGCTAGAAGTCACCCACCTCATTTATGCCTTAACAGCTACACATATATCTAGACATTGTTATAAACCACAGATGAACTGTATTAAGACCACACGGTTCCTGCGAGAAACTAAAAGCAGGTATTGCTACAGTAATCAGAAGCATAGTCCCATAAGATTAAGGTATTTCTGCAAGATATTTAGAAAGCAACTGTAAACTGGTATCAGACATTTGAAAGCAGTTTGAGTGTCTGCAAGAGCAGCACCTGTTCCATGACTCTGTTCTGGATAACATGCAACAGATAAGGAATTGGCTTGGACGGTCACATTCTAAGAACTGCATATCATGGCTTGATGTCCAAGTGGGGAGCTTGACAATCGGTATTCCTCATGTGTCAGTACTGGGACCAGTGCTATTCAACAACTTTGTCAGAGACATGGACAGTGGGATTGAGCACACCCTCAGCAAGTTTGCTGATGACACCAAGCTGTGTGGTACGGCCAACATACTGGAAGGAAGGGATGCCATCCAAGAGGGACCTGGACAGGCTGGAGAGGTGGGCCACTGCCAACCTCATGGAGTTCAACAAGGCCAAGTGCATGGTCCTGCACCTGGGTTGGGGCAACCCCAAACACAAGTACAGGCTGGGGGGACAGTGGATAGACAGCAGCCCTGGGGAGAAGGACTTGGGGGTACTGGTGGAGGAAAAGCTGAACATGAGCTGGCCGTGTGCGCTGGCAGCCCCGAAAGCCAACCGTATCCTGGGCTGGATCAGGAGAAGTGTGGCCAGCAGGTCGAGGGAGGGGATTCTGCCCCTCTGCTCTGCTCTGGGGAGACCCCACTTGGAGTGCTGCATCCAGCTGTGGAACCCTCAACATCAGAAGGATACAGACTGGTTGGAGCGAGTCCAGGAGGCCACGAAGATGATCAGGGAGCTGGAGCACCTCTCCTATGATGAAAGGCTGTGAGAATTGGGCTTGTTCAGCCTGGAGAAGAGGAGGCTCCGGGGAGACCTTACCGAAGTCTTCCAGTACCTTAAGGGGCCTAGAAGAAAGCTGGGGGGACCTTTTGCAAGGGCCTGTAGTAATAGGACAAGGGGTAACAGGTTTAAATTGAAAGTGGGAAGATTTAGACTGCACACCAGGAAAAAATTCTTCACAGAGAGGGTGGTGAGGCACTGGAACAGGTTGCCCAGACAAGCTGTGGATGTCTTCAAGGCCAGGCTGGATGAGGCTTTGAGCAACCTGGCCTGGTGGAAGGTGTCCCTGCCCATGGCAGGGGGGTTGGAACTAGATGATCTTTAAGGTTCCTTCCAAACCAAACCTTTCTATGATTCTCTGACAGGTTTTACAAGCCTTCATATCTGGAAATAGTGGTGCTGAAAACAAGAAGTTATTTTATTGGCATAACCCTGCAGACAAGTCTTACTCACCTGAAGTCAGGCTCCTTTTCACCTGATTTGTAGAAAGCATCATCCTCTCTGCTATCAAATTTACTGTTGATTTTTCTGAAGAGGATTTAAACTCATGATTAATCCAGCTTAATGATTGGTCCTCTCACAAAAACGTAGTGGTAGAGCACTTCCACCTTGCATCAATGATCATCTTGTTTCAAGGCTCCTGGCACTCCGAGACCTTTGTTGGGCACACACAGGTGACTGACACTGCTCACAGAGATTTTCTTCATAAAGCATCTATCACAGCTACATGCGCACAGATGCAAAATGCCAGCAGAAAGGATTCCCTGGAACCTTTACAGCAAACAACCCCATATCATTTTGGCAGCTTTTCCCATGTCAGTAACTCCTGTAGACTGCACTGCATTAACAGACCTGCCCGCACACAGATGTCACATACTGAAGAGCTATCCTTCACACATAGGAATTATCAACTTCCCTCCTGTCCTTCTACCGAAGGCCACCAGGGAGCACTGCACTTGAATATGCCAGGGTAGAGGTCCCAAACCATTTCCTGTAATCACTTTTAACAAAAGCCCTGTTGTCTCGCGCTCCAGTCCATTGTTACTATGACAACAGCATTACAAAGCTTCCAAATTACCAATGTATGATTTCAATCACGGGTTCTCCCACCCTCACTAGCTCACAGAGAAGGCGGCCTTATTCTCAGGTCCCTTGCAATAAAGCAAGTCTGAACTACAGGCTTACACAGTGGGAAAAGACTCGGCCCAAGCAGCTCTCATTTCTGTGATGAATGCTAACATTTAGAAGTTGACGTAGCTTATACAAGCAGTTAGAGGACATGAAACTATTTAAAACCTTGAACAAGGACTCCAGTGAGAAAGCAAAAGCATTCTTCCACTCCACATATGCCATGGAATTTTTAGCTTATGGTTGCTATCACGCAAGGCTCATTTGAGAAAGACCCCATGAAGAAACAGCATGAGTAGACTTAATCATATTATGTTTTCCAGCCACTGTGTGTGCATAGGATTTAAAACCATCTGCTACTCAAAGCAGCAGTGGCCCACACACATGCTATCACACTCAGAGCAGAAACAGAACAACAGAATTCATAACCTGAATAGTCTGATGAGCCTGCTTCCACAACAACAGATTGAATTTGATCAGTGAGTATCTGAGTGATAAATATTACTAAAAATAGCTAGGATCTTTATTCTGCATATCTGAAAAGATAAGAGAGATGCTGTTAACCAGGACTGCTTGGCCTTAAGGATATCAAATCAGAAGGTACCCTCCCTCTGTACATCAACATTAACTGCAACCAACAGACAGGACAGGCCCCCCACACTGTAAGGATTACTTCATGTCCTCCTAATGGCACGAAATTCAAATTTCTGGTACTCAACAACAATCTAATTCTTCACATTGTCCTGCAGCTTTAAAAAGTTAAAATACAAGTCACTGTCTTCCCACTGAATACTATGAGCAGTCAGTAGCAGTAGCGCTCCAATTCTGTAATTCAAAGGTCAAAGCAGGAATATGAATAATATTCAGGAATCTTCTGATATAAACAGCAGCCAAATTAAACATTTTACATAAAGTATGTTGAAGTACTCACTTAATAGCATTTTCCAATGACTTTAGAGGCCTCTGAATATCAGATTCCTGGGATGCCTCTTTGAATCCAAGTTTCCTTGTAGAACAGCAGTTCTCCAAGCGAGTCTCTGGGAATTCAGTACAACTCTCAAACAATGAGCATAACCAGCTCCCAGTATACCTCAATCACCAATATCCCCTCTAATACTTGTTAAAAAGCTACTAGTCTTCTTACAGGCTTCTGTCAATCCAGCAGCCAAATCTACAGTCACTGTAATAATTTTTCAATTAAGATGCTAAAGTTTCTCCCCCTCACCTCATCTCACCTCACTCTTCATCCCCCAAAAGATCTGGCTACTACACAACTTTGTTCTTTGATAGCACTGCCTGTGGTTTTTGCGTTTTGGTTTGGGGGCTCTCTTTTTTTTTTTAATTTTTCAGGTAATAAAAATCAGATGCAGCTCTAACTTTTAGAGTGATAGTTACTCTGCTTGGAAGGCAAAATGCTTTGAGCATTCTAAAATCTCATGGAACAAAAATACCATAAATTGTAATAATTGTTATTTTTTGTACGTGTTTTCTTTGCAAGGTGACTAAACAGACGAACAATTCAATGATTTCTACAATTCTTTTAAGGTTTATTTGCTCTAGTTCTACCATAAACTACCTTTTGTAGATTTTTTTAATCCCGATAGATGGTTTATCTACCCAGCAAGAAGGGGTCACATCATATCCCCGCCACATATTTCAGCCTAAAGATATGTAATAGCAGTAGGTAATAGCTCATGAATTCTCCTCCTTTCTCACTCCAGAGGAAGCACAGCAGGATGAGCCATGTTTTGAACTGTTAACAAAGAGACATTTAAATAACAGTGATGCCTACGCTAAGGGCAAAGCCTGTATGTTGGAAAACCTGCTATCTTAAAATTCTAAGTTTTAGCTTGCTCCCTTCCTGCATTTTTCAAGTGCAAAAAGGACAAAAGTGGGGGGGAGGGCATGTTTGGGAAATCAACTTCCATGGCAGTTCTCTGGTCAAAAAGAGAGACAAATGCACCTTGACACACGGTACCATTAGAGATTGCTTTGTAGCACTGGGGCAGTAAATTCATCATGCCACAGGATCTTTGCAGGAAATTTTGTAACTAGCCCAGAGGAAGCCAGTAAAAACATTGGTCGAAGGTCATATTAAGTAATTCCTGATGGATCATAGAATCATAGAATG
>NW_010253653.1:0-10079 GCF_000690775.1 Eurypyga helias
TGAAGGAGTCTACAAGGAAGCTGGGTGGGGTGGGGCTTTTTACAAGGGCCTGTAGTGGTAGGACAAGGAGTAATGGGTATAAACTAGAACACAGTAGATTTAGATTAGATATCAGGAAGAAATTCTTCACGGAGAGGATGGTGAAGCATTGGAACAGGTTGCCCAGAGAAGCTGTGTATGCCGCATCCCTGGAAGTGTTCAAGGCCAGGCTGGATGAGGCTTTGAGCAACCTGGTCTAGTGGAAGGTGTCCCTGCCCATGGCAGGGGGGTTGGAACTAGATGATCTTTAAGGTCCCTTCAAACCCAAACCATTCTGTGATTCTATGATTCCGTCAAAATTAAGAAGAGAGATGGCAGTAACATTTACAGGTTTTAAACATTTTTAGTTAAATGAAAATCATTCTCTATTGAATAAAATTTTTGCTTTAATATATTAAAAAATTGTACTGTCTTTTGCACACCAGTGATTACCTGGGAAGATGAAACATCAGGAAATGGGCATTTGTCAGTTTGCCAGCTAATATGAGTCACGAGATAAGCAGATTATTAAGAAGTAATTTCTAAAAAATTTCAAAATGCCCTGTGCAGGAAGGAAATGTGTCATAGGTAGTATTTAGTCTTCTAGAGGAGTTTCAGTTAAGCATCAGGATGACAGATTTCTGGGAAAAAAGTATTTCAGCTCGGCTATCTACCGACTCTCGAGTCAATGGAGAGAAGAGAGATATTTAAGTTAGACACCCAAAGTAAACTGTTTGCTGCTTGCTTAAATTGGGTTTAGCTTTTCTGTTTGTTTGTTTCACTGACAGTAGTGCTGGCCAGGTATGCAAATATTAACCATGGCAATCCAAAACTCATTCTTAATTTGACGTGGCCTGCAAAAGTATATGACACCTTTAGAAGGTGGTATTAATACAACCATTTAGTATTTTTGTAACTGTGATGGCTGTAGGGGAAATTATTTTTAAAGACAATATAATAAACAGTCTTCACAAGATATTTTTTTCTACTATTTTTGTCTAAAGAAATGACAGTACCTCTAGAAGAGTATATTGTTGCTTAACCATATAGGGATTAATCTTTAGAAGGCCTTTAAGAAATCTCTGTGCATGACAGCATCACTGCACAAGTCTGTGCCCTGTTCACCTTGCTAACATGGATCTACCTAATGTGTCCAGAGTAGCAATAGCCAATACATAAGCACTTTTTATAACTGGACAAAAATATCATACTAATAAATGTTTTTGTATATTTCTATTTCTAAAAATGTGTGCTGCGCACTATTCCCCTAGCTCTATGCATGCACATGTGCACATGCATGCTCACACACACAGAGTCCTCTGGATAAAAACCCCTTAAGGTAGTAGTTTAAATACAGAGAAATCACAAAACTGAGGGAAAGCTATTGCTGTTATTCCTATTTCTGGATTGAACCTGGAGACATGAAGAGGTTGCAGTTATTTAATTGGTGTTTCACAGCAAGTCTGAACAAATAGAATTAACTATTCTATGCCTTCGTCTGGTGGATTTTAGATTTTAATTACTCTCCAAATTACAGAAGCAATCATGGAAACTTACCTGATAGATGAGGCTGGCTGCCTCCATGAGGACCTGCTTAGAACATACCAAGGCCTTGAATATCCTAGTTTCTTTCTTGCAACAGCCAGCACATAGAAAACAGGTGTGTGAAATGGCCAGAATGTGCACCATGAACTCAGATGCACTTGCATATCCCCCAGTCCAGACACAGTCCAGAAATCATCCTTTCTGGGTGCTGCATCTCTTCTGTTTGTGGTTTAGCAGGATAAAAATTGTATTTTAGGAAAACAAAACTCCAGAAGTAACGATCAGTATAATTACATTCAAACTACTACTTGACATGCAGGTCGTAAGAAAATTGTTTTTGTTTACAAATACATTTCAGAAGTATTGCATTTAGCTGTGTGAAGTCCATAGCTCTCAATATGAAAATATACATGCAAATTGTTCTCTATTTCAACAGATTTATCTGAAGATTCATACCCATATATATTGATTTCCTTGCCCAGTGCAATCCCCTTTTTTAAGGTAAAACTAATAAGTAGTTTCCAGCAGATTTTTCCCACAATAATAAAATAAAGAAATGTTATGATTTTGAAGAGTGATCATGTGGACATGTTGACTGATTTGGAATAGATTTTCTAGCTGTCTAAATTCAAATGCAGCAGAGTAACACAGAAACACAGAAGAAGGTCCAGAATCTTCAAAAATACATATCTCAAATGAAAACAGGTCAGATATCTGCCTAATTTTCTTCATTTTGGCTCAAGAAAACATGGAATAGAATTTATGAACTCCCATCTCTGCATTTTATACTTGTTTCATTAGGTTTTGCTGCTCCTGAGCTAGAAGTGTCTGCTTCTGTAAGTATTCATTTTAAGTGGATCCAAAAAACAGTGAGTAGTTTCTGAGTAAATTTTATATATTCAGTTCTTTAGCTAATGGATTTGGGGTCCCTCATGCTTTTCTCTTCCATCTGAAAACCAAATATACATGCTTCTCACCGCAGTTTAATAAAGTAGTTATTGCCATGTAACATTTATACAGAAGCAAAGCAAGAACAATACTTTCATGATATTCCACAAAATAAAATTTGCTCACAGCAGATGTTGAACTTGTCTCTAGCTGTTAGCTACAACAACACAAACTAATGTAAAGAAAGAGATGCCACACAAGAAATAATAATAATAAAAAAAACCCAAAACCTAAAAGAAAAGAAAATGTAAAACGAGGAAATGTTTGCATGACAAACATTTTATTAAGTAATTTTTATAATAAACATATCCTACTGGAGTTGGGCTAGGTAAATGAGGTAAAAATACATGTATTCAATGAAGAATGAATTCATTTTCTGGAAACTAAAACATGGTGGTTTTGCTATCTCTGTAACCCACCTAACATATGGATCTCCCTGTTTCTTCCATTAAATTATGATAATTAAAGCAACAGTAATTATGAAAAAAAAATTGGAAATGGAATTAAAATTCTAGGATCACAGGGAACTTGACCCTAACTTGCTATTTCTCTCCAAAATATCTATGATAATGATCCTTCAATTTCAATAGAATCTGAAGACAACATGAAAACCCAGAGAAGCTGAACAGTAAGGATCAGTTTCTTTTTTTCCAACGGATTTTTAGACACCGTTCTTGTCCTTCATTCTTAACTAGTGATATATGATGTGAGCATGGCAAAGCTGAGGAAATTACCATGCCTTACTTATTCATTTACTGCTGTTGCAGTTCCAAAGCACAGAGATTACAGTGTTATCTATACTGTTCTTTCCTGCTTGACCTGATAGGCCTGGTATGAGGCCAGGTTGCTTCATGTGAAATAGAAGAACAATCACAGCAGTGGCTCACTTCCACTTTTCACTGGCCAAAATAACTGAGCCAACTCACAGTGGGAGTATAGGTATTTGGTGTTGAGCCTCACTAGAAATAAGTTATTAACCCCTAGGATGTAAAAGGAGGGAGAAATTGGGTCTGTGAGCTTCAATGTGTGCTGTGGTTGTGGTGTGAGTGGGCACACGCTTCACTCAGAGTTGTGTCTTAAATCACACTACAGCCCTTTGTAGTTTTGCATGAATCTCATCAGTTATTGTTGCTCACCGTGAACCACAGCTATAATCTTACTTTGAAGGGGAAAAAAGAAAAAGGTTATATTGAAAGAAAATTCTTTTTTGGACATCTGAATAAGTCGAATAAATGTTATATTACATGACCACAGCTTCTGTAAATCATCTCCATTCCACTGATTTTACTTCAGCTGATAATCTGGTTCAGTAATTTTTAAATCAAACAACTTAATTTGATTTGCATGAAATGTTCCTTGTAAGAATGGACTGGGAAACATGATGTGAGATCCTTATAGTCAGCTTTTTAATTACTTTTCCATAATTCTGTAAGGCAAAGATTCTTACATTCAGAAGACAATGTTTGATCTCCTTTGGTAAATTTAAATCTCATTTAAAAGTTTCTGTGGGAGAGTTTTGGATCAGAATGTCTGACACCACAACTGTATTTATACCAACCACAGTAAAAATATTCAAGACATAGAAGACACAATAAACAAATTCTGTTTAAAAATCAAAATACTTTTCAACATCAAGCTACACACATATATTTATTAATTTCCCTCATACAACTCTTTGAAGGCGAATACTTATCTCCAAATTACATATGGGAAAACTCAGAGATGTTAATTGTCCACTGCTACAGCAAGTCATTTTCAGATATAGGTTTGAAACTTGGGAGTTTTGGGTTATTAGATGTTGTACTCCTCTTCAAATTAACTAGAGACTGGGTTTTCTTTCAGTTAGCAAAAGAGAGAGAAAAAAAAAAATTCCTCCATTCTTTCACTTTCTCAAGATTTTTACAATAGTCTCTCCAGGCATCATTCTTTAGTTGTATCTCTGTTTCTGGTAGATTCCTCTTCATCACCTGTACATCTTCCTTTTCTAATGCACACAAAAGATGATTGCTTATGATCTATTTTCAAAAATAAACAGGATTGTTTCCTTTCTATTTACACACATAAAACAACAAATATAAGAAGATTTATGTCTGTGTGAAGACTAATTGGATGATCAGGGATATATTTAAAAATGTGTAAGCCTTCTATAGATAGTGTCTTGCTATAACACATAACACTATTAAATTATTTTTTAGAAAGTATTTATATACTGGAGTAGGAGCATGGGCATCTTGGAATGAATTTGTTTTTTCTAAGTTATGTGCAGATGTATTTCTATCTACACAACTTTTGTCAGACCTCCAGATACTCCCTTCTCTTGCACTTCACATCCACTTAAGTCTATTCATCTTTTGATGCAATTCCTTTGCTTACAAATTTTCATGTCCAGGTTACTTCTTTTTAATGTTGGAGTATGTCCAGGCAAGTCCTTTATAATATATGACATGAGTGAATAATACAGGACTTACACATTCTGGCAGCTGCATCCTCCCAGGTAGTTTCAGATATATAGTCTTATAATTAGCCAAAGATTGCCATCATGCTCAGGCATGTGTCAAGAAGAATCATTAATAGCCAGACTTCTATAAAATATTGTCGGAACAGTTAAAGCATATAGGTACTTTGAGGGAAGCCCCAAAGGGCAAGTCAAGCCTTAGAAGAACTGACAAAATAACAGTGGACAAAAAGAGGAAAATGGAACCTCTGGAAATATTTTTAATACCTGTAAGAATACTGTAAAAAAACTATAAGGATATGACAGCATTTTTGCGAGTAACTTGACTCTTACTAAAGGTTGCTACAGCTGGTAATTTTCCACAAATCCTCCAAAGCATTGAGCAGATAAGCTAGCATGGCTGCTGCCCAGGAACCCATTGTGAGATCCTTTGACTTCATGCATGTCCTGGTGTTCAACCAAGAAAAGATTCACACAGGGCAGCCAAGAACTATATTACCCAGCAGATCTGAAGATTAGAAAGAAACCTGAGGCGGTCAGCTAAACAGAAAATGCTGTGCAGGACAGCTCTGCTAGCAGCCAGCAGGAAAAAGCTGCATAGGGTAGCTCTATTAATAACTCTTGTTCTTTTATCATGATTCAACAACAAAGACAAGAAAAGCAATCTGTATTTGTGTGAATATCTGTGTATTGGATATCCAATGCCATCATTTAGTCAAGGAAGATACTCTTTGAGTGGGATTCAGTTTGAGATTAGGACACATAAATCTAGGAGTCAGTTTTAAGGTCTCTGTATCACCTGTAGACCACAGGGTTGTATTACACTCAATAGAAATCTTGTCAGTACACTTAGTGGAGCAGAATGATTCTGCTAAGTTTAGATTAGATTCCTAGGTATTGCTAAAACACATGTGTCTGCCGGCACTTCAGGAGCACTGGAATACCTAGTATCCATCCAGGAAGACAATAACCCGTAGGTCTCATATCTGCTAGACGATGCAAATGCATTGAACATGGAGTAATATCTGCTAGACCATGCAAATGCATTGAACATGGAGTACACTGTTACTCTCTTATTGCTGAGACATTTACATGTACTGGCAGATAGAACACAGGATCCATGGGAGACATGCTTTCCTGAAGCAGTGGATGGAAGCCGGGTAAGAGAAAAGAATATAGATTCTCAAATGGTTCTGGGTGGTTGTCTGCAGGAAAATAGCCTGGACTCTTACAGCTGGCTATCATTGCTTTTCTCCATTTCCCAACTCTCATCATCCACAGTGGCATTCCCACCAGTCATGTCAGGAGCACAGAGCAGGGGAGAGAATGACACTGTACATGATTATTCTGAAGAACAGCTCCATGATTTTGTCCATCTTTGTGTTCACCACAATGCCTGCCCCAGCTATGCACTCCCTTTTTGAGGTATGTCATCCTTCCCAGTCCTCTAAAATCATGTTAGAAAACCACTCTTCTACAGGCCTATCTTCCAGTCTCTCTGCTACCATAGATAGCTGACTCATTAATAATATTACACTCTTTTTTTTTTAACCCAGAAATCAATTAGGCTCTCTATAACTAGGAATAATTAGATAACACCCAAAAATTGTATAGAGCTTTTCAAACGTCAGCTAACTAAACTTCCTGACTGCCCTGTACAGATACAATTAAAAAGTCTACAACCCATGTACAAGTGTATTTCTTATTCTAAATATAAATATCCTCCTGTTACTGTAAGTATGTATTTTATTTTTTTTAGCTGTTTTTATATTTTATTTCATTATTTCCATTTTTAAAGGTTAAGACAGACAAGGAGACAACACAGGATATGTTAGTGGAAACACATCATTGAAGTCAAGGGCTTTTCTGTGGTGTTTTTGTTTTGGTTAATTTTGGAGTTTTTTTGTGGTTTTTTCATGTTTGCAGGTCACTCTGTCACTGATTTACTAGAAGATCAGCATGTCTGAAAAATGACTTAGATTTCATGAGACACACTGAAAAATTGTAGAACCTATGTTTGAAGACTGTTGTTAATGTGTTTTTTTAAGTATTTTTTCCCTATAGTACAAACCTAGCTAACTCAAAATATATTAAAAAAAAAAAGTCTAGCTCCAGTCAAAAAGCATATGGGCACATGTTAAAGAAATGTGAGGTCTAAATACAGCTTTTTCCTTTAGGATAACATAAGATGATTCTAGTCTTCATATTGGAATTTATTTAGCTTCTCTTATTCAAATATGAAAAGAGATAATTGAAGTAAAAAGTAGACAATAAATACAGAGTGATGGATGAAAAATACAGTAAAATTACCTATTTAGAAATGGAGCACAATTTTACCTTTTCACTAAGCAAAGGATATCAAAAGCACATAAATAAAAGAAAAACATATTAAGAATGAAAACAACTTTTCTACCTAAATTTAGCAGCTGGAGAGTTAGAACTTGGCTTAATATTAGCAAATTGTTTATTGGTCTTAACACTAGTGATAGTTCCAGAGCATCAACTGTAATCAGAGATCTGTTCGCAAAGGTGGTTCATTTGATTTAGTCTTTTCTTCTCCTTCTCATAGAAAATAAAAACTTTCTCTGTCACAGAACCTTCATCTTACTCTTATAAAAATGTGACTGGGGAAAAAAAAAAAAGAAAATAAAAGAAAATAAGAACATAGACTTTTAAAAAACCTCACAGCTGACAATTATTTCCAAGTCTGAAAGGACTTAAGAATATTATTCCAATATAAGTTTGGTACAGAATTATTTGGAAAAAAACACATGAAAAACAATTTTATAACACCAAAATGAGCAGGTAACATTGTGAATGTGAGTATTCTCTTGTTCTGTCCCCATTCTCTGCCCTATTCATACTTTTAATTGCTTGTATGGTCAGGAATTCCTGAACTCAACATTAAAAAGAACTGCAAGAGCTAGTATGCCATCAGAAGATAAAATCTCTGATCAACAGTCAGGAAGGGAAAAGAAAGTTACCAGCAGGGAACTAGATTAAGACCAGTTGCACAAAAAATGAGAAAAGGGTATCCCATACACAGACATGAAGCAATTTTTAACTTCTCAACTGAGCTGTGAAGGCATACATGCAAAAGTATGTGACAAACTTATTTAAGGTCCAAAGTGCATAGCTGTATCATGACTTGCGTTAAAATAAGAAACCATAGTGCTTTCCACTCAGACTTCCCCACATTTGAGTTCTCTTAGGCTGGAAAGCAGAAGCTGTACGTCTAGAACTTCCCTTACCCCCAGCCTGTAGTAAAAAATGCTAGCAAAGCCAAGGCAGAATGATGGCACATGGGTCGATGAGGGAGGCACGCTGGGGAACTGCAGACGAGTGCCTATATACTGCCTGCTGACTGATTTGCTTGAAATGTTGTCTTCAACATCATCTCACTTTGCTGACAGCAAAGACCATTTTGTCGGAGATGAGAGTACCACCCCAGTGACTTAGTTTTCTTTCATTTCATGCATTGGATAAATCTGTTCCCTCTGCCCCTTTGTATGTGCACAAACAACATTTTCAAGAAGCACATAGCACTGTTGCAGTTCACCAAAATCTCAGTAGCTAAGGTGAGGCAGGCAGAGGGGCAGTTTAGTGTGACACCTGACACAACTTCCATATATTTATACGTATATATATAACTTTCAATGGTAAGGGTGCAGCTTTCTGTTATTTTTCAGATCCATTTTTGCATTCTATGTCCAAGGCAAGTCTGTCAGATGAAAGGAATAATAATTCACAGTCTTTTAGCTGGTCTTACAGGGGATTTCTTTCTCCATTTGAATGTCTAGTGATTGGTGAACAAGCCTCTGCACTTCAGCAGAGAATCCTCGAGTGGCTTCGGGTGTAATTTTGATGGTATTAAGACAATGGTGCACTACAGCATGGTATGTGGGGCTTTTTCTCTGAGGTCTTCCTTTCCTTCTGAAGGAATGCTCATGTTTTGTAAATTGTAATAAGTCTTTTAACTTATAATAGAGCATACTGAAAGGAATATCTCTTTTTTTTCAGCTTTGAAACTATGTGCATTAAATGGAATTGTAGTAATTTTCAGTGATTTCAGAATTGGGGTTTCAGATAAAGCAAAACACTTCTCATCAAAGAGTTTGCATAGTACTATGTTAAACAATAAATTGGACTATTTGTTTCAAGTAATTCAACTATTTTCAGATTTGATTTCATAATAATCTTCAATAACAAAACTGGAGATGGTCAGCAATTCTGGTAAATAAATATATAAGAACATGTTATTTATCTAAGATAGAAATACTATATATAACATTATATAACTTGAAAAAAAATGGTAAATTTGTTTAATTCATTAAAAGAAAGGGTTTAAAATTAAAACTAGAGAATCACTGTAATCAACATTCCTAATAATATGGTGATATAAATGTCAAGGAAAGATGTATTTTTTCCTTATAGCTGCGGGCAACATTTTCACAAGGTAAGATGTGAAAAAGGCTATAAAGTGAGAATGGCGTCTCTAGGTCTAAATTTATGACCCTGAAAACCCACGTTCAACTGATACCTGTCGGAGTGCCAAAGCATATACACACGTTAGCACTTGAAGTGAACATTCCTCGGGTGCCTCTGCATTCCCAGCATAGATTCTACTTTTATGTTCCAGAGCAGCTTTAAACACAATTAAAATCTAGAAAGAAATTTTTTTTTCTACACTTGAGTCCACTGTACACCTGTATTAGGAAACCTGCACTACAGCGAATGAAGAAGATGCTATCATTTTCTTTTAAATCCCAGCTGCAGCAGGAGAAAACCAAAGAGGTAGTCCTTTTACAGTAACATTCTTCTGCACAGTAGCCAAGTCATAAATCTGGACATGAGTGAAAACGTTAGAGACACCACTTTAGTGGCGTAAGGATGGAAAGCAGAGACTTAAATTTTAACATCTATTTAAGGAATCATTATTTTCTTAGATTACAGACTTTTTTTTTTTTTTAATATATAAATATTCTTTGGAAATGGATTGGAGTCCAGATGTCCCTATTCTGGAGCAAATGATTTAAGGGTTAAATTACCAGCCACAGTCTTGGTCTTGCTCTCTGAATCACTAAGTCTTGCAGTCTTTCATAGAATCATAGAA
>NW_010253654.1:0-244 GCF_000690775.1 Eurypyga helias
GGCAGCCCCAGCCGTTTCGGGGGCAGGGGGGACGGGGAATTGCTGCCTCCCTAAAGCGGCTCCGTTCTCACTCTTTAATGATTTCCCAGCTGCTTCCCCATTTGAGCTGATAATGGGACTTCACTATCTATCTGGGTTTGAGAGCTGCTTGCCTTGTTCAAGCTGAAGAAAATCAATTCCCCTCTCACTCAAGTCTTTCCAAGACAGATGAACTGAAGATCGCGCCTGCCTGAGCAAAATATTT
>NW_010253654.1:255-790 GCF_000690775.1 Eurypyga helias
TTTATTCAGTCTGGGAACAGATTTACTTTTGAACCTTCTATAAATACAGCTGAGGGCCCCGATTTAATCCCTTACCAGAAGACCTAATTTTATTTGCTTTATGTTTTAAAAAATCCTCCCTTTCCCAACGCCCTGTCAGCAGGTGAGGAAAGGCAGAAATTTTGGGCACCCCCCTCAGCAATGGGCAGAGGGCTCTGGACCGTGGCCGTGGGTGCCCGTGTATGGTCCCACAGCGGAACGGGGCTCACTGGTGCTGGGGAGGGGGGAGACCCCTACACCACTGAGGTTTGGGCTCTTGATCACTGATTTATACCCCAATGAAGCGCTGCGGGGGCCAGGGCAGGCAGAAAGAGGCCAAATTCACCACAGAGGTGTCTTTGTGGTCCTGCTGGGTTGGGGACAGAGCCCACCGCCCTTCGTGCCTCAGCATGGCCCCACACATGACCCTCTGCAGCCCCCTGGGATTGGCAACCACCACCCCACGGCCCCCCCCAGCCACGTGAGCCCCCCAGGCACCAGCTGCCCTCGGCTCCCC
>NW_010253654.1:823-1515 GCF_000690775.1 Eurypyga helias
AGCCCCCCTGGGATGGGCACCCCCCCCCCCACGGCCACCCCCAGCCACGTGAGCCCCCCAGGGACCAGCTGCCCTCGGCTCCATGCACAGCCAAAACTCCATACATGAGTGCTAATTAGTATTCAGATGGGGGGTGGCTCGGTATTAGCAAGGCAGGTGGCCCTTTGCCACACGCCAACGCCTCCCCCCGCACAGACCCTTCGCAGCGTTCTCTCCGGCCGGGCGGCAGCCGCATCGGGCTCCTCACAACGGGGGCAAGAAGCAAAACTCCTTCGTCCTCTGGTGAGGGCGATGGTGGGGAATGGTCCCCCCGGGGCCCTCGGGGGGTTTTGCTACCTCCCAGCATCTTATCCGCACGTGCCACTGCCTTCCTTGCCAAGGATTTGCCCAAGTCCTTAGGAGAGGAAGCGTTCCCAAGGATGAACTGAGCAGCTTTCCCACTGCTAAGCGGAGGTCAAACCCAGGCAGGAGCTGGAGCTGGATCTCCTGCTGCCAGAGCCCATCCTGCTGCTTTCCGGAGCCCCTGTCCGCACGGAGCAGCACCGGCAGCGCTGGCACGGGCAGTGCTGGCACCACACGGCCAGCCAGAGGTACGGGTGGCTGCTGGGATCCTGTAAATCCCTGGCTCATCGGCTGCCTAAACCAGCACTCATCCTGCCCGGCCAGCCCCACAACGCCAAATGCCCTCCAGC
>NW_010253654.1:1525-1912 GCF_000690775.1 Eurypyga helias
AGACTCCCCCCTCCACGTCTGGCTGAGGCAGCGAGATACCGGCGCAGGTTAAAATGTCGGGGTGCCCGTCCCAGGTCCCTCCTTCAACCCCACAGCAGCTGCCAGCTGGGAGCGAGCTCAGACACAGCCACAGGATGAGCAGCCTGACCCCCAGCTTGGACTGGGGGGTGCTGTGTTCCCCTTTGAACGGCTGCCTGCCACATCCCCACCCCACGGAAGGCTCCTCTGAAGGCACAGAGTGCCCTACGCCACGACTGGCTCACTAATTTGACACACTTATTAAATTGCTATTATGCCTGTTTGCTAATTACCTCCTCTGGAAACCGGAGAGGAGAGAAATTTGACATTGAGCTGTGAAAATCTGCAGCCCTATGGATGCCGGCTGGG
>NW_010253654.1:2184-2454 GCF_000690775.1 Eurypyga helias
CCGCTAAAACCCTTTCGTAACAGCGCTCAAAAATAAGCCCGGAGAGTTCCTAATGCTTCTTGAAAATTTGGAGTTGGGGTATTTATAGGCTCTGCTCTTGCGTGCGACCAAGCGCACCCGGCGATGGGCAGGAGGGGTCTGCTGCCGGGGGGGACTGGGCCCCCGGGGGCACCCTACCCACTCCTGCCAGGATCCTGCGCTGTGCCGCTCCCCCGTCTCCTGCCAGCTCGGGCACAAGCTTCCCTTGTTTGGGCTTTTGATGTTTTTTCC
>NW_010253654.1:2584-2961 GCF_000690775.1 Eurypyga helias
CCGGGTGCCCGCCCCCCCCGCGGCACGGCCTCCCTGTGAGGACCGGGGGCACAGATGGCCAACAGCCACCGGAAGTGTGACACTTCGGAAATAAGTAAATCACCGCAGCCTGGAGGAGCCCATCCCCGGGCTGCCCTTGGCTCTCCCCGCAATAAACACCGACCCCTCCCAAGGCCGGGGGTGCGCAGGGTGGGAGCACAGCGATGTGCTTGAGGACGCTCTGCTTCGCTCTCCAGGAACATCACACAAGGATGCCCCTCAGGACCATCCCGGCTGCTGCCGTCTCCCTTGGGAAGCAGAGCCCACGCAACGCCGGCTGGTGGGATGGCGATGGGCAGAGCAGCCGGGCAAGGGGCTCCCCTTGGAAGCGTCCCTTC
>NW_010253654.1:3060-3280 GCF_000690775.1 Eurypyga helias
CACCGGGGCAGGGTCCTGCTGCAAGCACCATCCCCGGGAATTGCTGCTGCCTGGAGGGGAGAGCTCGGAGCGCTCCAAGAGCGGAATTCCCTCTGGGTGCTGCACCTGCACCCAGGATGAATGCGCCGGCAGGAGGAGGCCAGGACCTGTTCAGCTCCATCCCTGTTCCGAAAGCGGCCGGCCAGGAGCCTGGGCTCCCATGCGGGAGGTCTGGTTGCCA
>NW_010253654.1:3423-3720 GCF_000690775.1 Eurypyga helias
GAGAAGAAATAACCCCAAAAAACTGTGCTACGCTGACACCCACGGGCTAAAGCCAGTGCCACGTGGGCTCCCTCCGGACAACCAGTTCTGCCTGGTCCATGGTGGGAGGAATACCAGCCCGGTGCGGGGGATCCATTCAGATGGAGCAGCGTGCCTGGAGCATGATGGCAGTGGGAGACACAAAGGAGCCTCCCCACACCCCACGGCCATGCCGAGAGGAGCCCAGCAGACCCGGACCGGTCCAATTCCACCGGCATCAAAGCTGTTGGCCGCAGGAGCCCAGCGCCTCGCCGTGGG
>NW_010253654.1:4003-5853 GCF_000690775.1 Eurypyga helias
CGTGCCCCCGCCCCCTCCCCCTCGGCGGGTGCCATTCACATTGTACAGGGAAAAAAGGGGCAGTTTTGGTGTTCTTTTAAAATCCAGCCATAAATGGTCCCTCTGACAGCAGGACCATTCACGTCTTCAGACCCTACGAGGATGGGGTGCTTGGGGGAGCCCACCCTCTGCCCCACAGCACTGCAGAGCAAAGCCCCCGCTGCCCCGGGGTGCTCAGTCCCCAGCCCCACGGCCACGGAAAAGCATTGCAACGCCTCTGGAAAACAAACCCCTGCGCCCACGGGAGAGCTTCCCACGGGAAGCCAGGTACGTCCTGGGTCTGTCCCGCGCCGGCAGCTCGTCCGCAAAGCGGCTCAAAACCCCTCAAATACGCAGGTTCCTTTCTACAACTTGCAAGCAAATGGTTGTGGTTCCAGTAAAAACTGAGCACTTGTTCCCATACAGCGGCATGCTGGATTTCCTTGAGAGCCCAGATCCAATTCCTGACAGGGGCTTCCTGGCACATAAATTATGACACTATTTCGGAGGCAGTCTCAGAACATCAGGCTCCGAAACAGCCTTTGTACATCACAATATTGTTTCTAAATTGACAAATGGACCCTCATGGGCTTCATTACTCTGCTCCGGGCGCGCGTTTTTGCATATTTATTTTCCCTAGGAATGATGAAGGGGCTGCAGAACTGTGGGCTCTGGGATCGGGAAATTCAAACACCAGCCCTGATCAAGCTGAGGAATGAGAAGTAGCTTGATGGGATGCGGAGCTCGGAGTGGGGCTCGCTGGTCCTGTGAGGTTTAATTCTACACTTTGGAGCTTGCCCTGCGCTTCCAGGACAGGTTTGCTTCCAGTCCTGGAACTCAGCAGTACAAAGCAACTTGATTAACATGTTCAGCACCGGATTGAGAGCATCGGTGACAATTCTGTAGCAGACTGACGCTGTGCACTTGTCGAAACACGTACATCGCCCCAGAAACACCAGGTAGAGCCGAGAGAAGCGGGACATCTCCAGGCACAAACCCAATAAATTCCCAAGACCAAGGTACTGTTACCAGCTGAGGTTCCAGGATGCTGGGGCAATGCTTGAGGAGCATTTTGGGGTTGGAATGGCTGCGGATGGCCACAGCCAGGTGAGTTCCTGGTGCTGCAGCACGGCTCCAGGCTCCGCTTGGGAACTCTGACCCCAGAGCAAACCCGTGGGGATGAAGAGCAGGAGAGTGCCGGCGGGAAGTGCTGGGGCAGCTCTGCCCTATCCCTATCCCTGACAGCACGTTGATGGTAGCCCCGTCCCGTGCCACGCTGCGCGTGCCAGGCAGCCGACACCACCCACAGACAGACGGACGGCACAGAGGGAGAACCGGCCTCCAAACACAACCCGGGGGGAGCACTGCACGTGGGAGGGGAAACCCCGCAGTTTGGGGTGCAATGTTGCTGTGCAGCCGGTGCAGTTCTGCGGTATTTATACTCTTTCCTGCCAGCAAAAATAGACTCTGCGCACCCGAGTTGGGTGTCTCGTCTCTTTGTGCTGGGAGAGGAGGGAGAAGCCAGGCAGGAGGGGAGCGATGGAGCCCTGACCCAGCCAGCAGCTCTCAAGCAGGATGGCATCTCCTTGCACAGGTCCACCGTCGGGATTTGCCGAGCAACCGGGCCCCTGACCCTCACCCACCGCAGCTGGGACACGTGTCCTGCCCAGTCCAGTAATGGGGATGAGACCCCGAGGTCGGCGAGACACCAGCCCCAACAAGTATTTCTTACTCTCAGGATTATGCCAACTTCCCGATTCACCCGTTCCAGAGGCCGGCTGCTCCGTCAGGGCAGAACGTCGCTCAAGCAGCCGGCAGCCCCCCACAGCAAC
>NW_010253654.1:5920-7127 GCF_000690775.1 Eurypyga helias
TCAGCACCCTGATAACACACAGCAAAGCTCCGCACAGCTACACCCAGAGCCCCGCGCCCGGGATTATACCAGTCTGGTTTAGCGCACGCGGCACACGACAGCGCAAGCAAGACACCCCACGGCCCCCGTTACCGCCAGACTCTGAACTCCGCATGGCAGGAGAGTTTCCCATCAGCAGAGTCACGCCGGCAGCTACCGAGGGACTGGAGCAGTTCCTCCCATCCCTGTGGAGCCATCCCAGCCAAGGGACAAATATCACTCAGCAGCGGACACTGGGCTGGACGCACCGTCGGAAAACACCTGCACCCACTTAACAAATATAAAAAGTCAATGATTTGACTTTCTGGCTGCAGAAACTCCCGGCCAGGCTGGCGGCCGGAGCCTCATTTATCTGTGGACTGTCACGTAGGGCGGCACTGGCCACTGATGCTATTTTCAGGCCCCGTGCCCCACATGCAGACACAGCAGCTTACACAAAACGCTCAGCTCCCCGTTCAGACACCCCAGATGATCACAGACACGGAGACGAGGTTTGCGCAGCGCTGAGCAGCGCAAGGCCAGCTCCTGCCTCGTGATTCCACGTCCTCCGCTCGGGGCAGGGAGAGCTGCCAGCTCGCACGGGACCCAGGGACACGTCCAGCCCTCGCCAGAGCAGACGGCTGGAGCAGCAGGGTGGCAACGGTGCTGGTGCTGATCCCCTTCGCACCGGTGAATTAACCTGAAAGCCCCTTAAAGCCCCCAGGAGAGCAAAGCCAGGCCCTAGACCCCTTACCTTCACGTGGAATCATCTCCTGGATTTAAATCTGCCCTTTCAAGTCTTGCCCTGAAAACAAGACGCAGCCACGTGTGCCGAGGAGCGCAGGGAGTTCAGGTGCAGCCCAAGATGTTGTTTTCCCACACGCACATCTAAGGCGACCGGTGTTCGGCACTACCAGCCCTGCCAAGGGCAGCCTCTGCCCGCCCGGGATCTGCGGGGTTTGCTCTGGGGCAGAGAGCTCCGGCCCTACCCCACCCTGCACAGCCCATGAAAAGCTCCAGCGATAACTTGCTGCTGCTTCGAGTTAAGAACAAAGTATATTGGTAAAAGCCAAGGAGAGAGCGGGCAACCTTCGAGGTGAGGATGCTGCTTCCGCATCTGAGTTGACTCCTGCTCGGCGCATTACCCGGGCACTGGTCAGGAGGACCACGCAGCTCCCAGACTCAGCGC
>NW_010253655.1:0-22325 GCF_000690775.1 Eurypyga helias
GGATACAAGAATGCTGGAGGGGAACCTTTTTTGAGGGGGACATTTTACAGTGGCATACAGTGACAGGACAAGGGGCAATGGCTTTAAACTGAAAGCAGGGGTAGATTTGGATTTGACATCAAGAAGAAATTCTTTCCATAGGGGTTGGTGAGGCACTGGAACAGGTTGCCCAGAGAATCTGTGGATGCTCCATCCCTGGAAAATGTTCAAGACCAGGCTGGATGAGGCTTTGAGCAACCTGGTCTAGTGGAAGGGATCCCTGCTTATGGTAGGGGGGTTGGGACTAGATGATCTTTAAGGTCCCTTCCAACCCAAACAATTCTGTGATTCTGTGACTACATACATGAGGCAGTAAGAGCAAAGGACACATGGGGATTTTTTCTGTTGATGAATTTTCTTTTACTATATATTCCAGTCTGAGAGAGATGGAGTTCTTGTGCTTCTAGAGGGATCTGGAATAGTCAGACAGATTCTCCTATCTTCAACTGGCTCAGTGGAACCAACTTTAAGCTGATTCTTAAGATTGAATCAAATTATCACCATGTTCAGTGGAATTTTGTGTTCAGCCTGGACAACATAAATGAGACCAGTTGTCAGATAAAATGTTGAAGTAGGTGCTAAAATGAGGTTTATGGAACCATGAGGAACATATTCTATGTTTCTCAGTTTATGTAAAACTCACATAATTTCATGTTTAATAAAAATATTAGACTTTCTGAGTGGACCTGAAGCACAGTTTTGAGTGAACCTTGGCTGATTTATGCTTTGCATTCTCACACGATTTTGACAAGGAACCAGATAAAATTTGGCAGTTTTGACTATGTTTCATTTTGAGATTTTTAGTTTATTTGGAGCTGAAACACAAGCAAAACTTGTAGCTGTGAACTCATTCAGAAAGAAACTGAAGAAAACAGTGACCCAACCCTCCATAAAGTTCAGTTATGGATTTTCATATAATTCTGACATACAGAGGTTAAAATTAGGTGAGATGAATCCCATGCTCCAAGAACACCACTGTTGGTGATAAAACACACCACAAGAGAGAGTAATATCTTCCAGCTCTAGCCTACACAGGCACTAGGAGACACATTTCCATATTGTTCTCTCAGTAGCTTCTTACACACAATCAGTTGAAATGGCAGAGCTTCTACACATTTGGGAATCCAGCTTTTTGCCTCCTGAACCTGGTCCCACATCCTCAGGCAGGAATACAGACCTTGAAAATAGCTGGGTTCTGGCAGAGGTTGGAGAGCCAAGATGTTTCTGCACTCAGGTACTTAGCTGAAGGATCTGTCTGCAGCTCTGCTAAATGCCTCCACCTAGACAGACCTGGCAGCTACTGCTGTTACGTATCACTTCAGCAGTCTGGAAACTTCTGCACCACGCTAAGCAAAGCTGTGTATCAGTACTAGTTTTCCTATCCTGCCAGTAAACTTGCTAGAGAAGTATGACACTTGGAATGAAGTTTTTAGTTTTGCATTATCACAGGCATAAGAAACAGTACAAATACAGATAAAGACAATTAAAAAGAGAATCATTCCATGCTCGAGGGAAACAGAACTATGAGGATAAACAAATTTATATGCACACACAGATTTTATGTCTAATTTCAAGTCAGTTTTAGTTTATTTGTGTATTTTCATTTATTCTAAAGTATCACATCCTTTTTCATCTTAGCTGCAATTGTCAGTGAGGGTGAACTGAACCGTCACTGGTGGTAACAGATCTGGTGACCCACGTATGCACTGTAACCCACACTAAACTGACTCACTTTAATCCTTTACATGTTTTGGCAGCTTATGTCTCTTCATTATTGCTCTTAGATCTTCATTTTAAGAAGAAAGAAAAAACAGAAGGCTTTTCCGGATGAACCATTATGTCATTTAACTTTGCGGTTTTGTCTGGTCATCCTTCCCATTGAATGCAGTACAGAAGCTTGAGATGTTATAGACTTCAGCATCAGAATAGTAACAAATTAAAACACAGATATAAAAGAAATGCATGGTGAACAAACAGTATGCACTCTGATGGAGATTTCTTCTCAAGCAGTCAGGTAAGGGAATTGCAGAGCAAAATATACCTTTTGGTAATGGTTAGTAGTAGTTTCAAGGAATTAAGTGTATTTTCTGGTGTGTATTATTCATATCTAAGATTTAAGGAATGTTCTGTCTAAATTTAACTCCTCGGCATCTCAAAAGATATCACAAGCTTAAACCTGACAACACTGCAGGCATCATGATGAAGCAGATCATAAGCAGGCTTAAAACACTGGTTGCATCGACTTAAAATGTTGAACTGAGGAATAAAAAGGTCAAGACTCATCTTGAAGTTTGCCCAGTAAATCAGTGGCAGGGGAGAGAATGAATGGCAAGTCGTGTGCTGCATTCTCTCACTATAACAAACAGTATTGCTTATGAAATTACATGAAAGGGAAAGGTTTTGCAGCTGAAGGAAACACTGCCCTGAGCTCTAGCAGGAAGAGCTCCTACGGCAGAGATTCATCTGTCCCCATTAGGTTAGTGAACTGTTTCTCACATAAAGAAACACACTGGGGTAAATGAGACAATTCGGATGGTCAGCTTCCCCGTATGTCAGCTACTTAAAACTGATGGGACACTGGTGTGAAAGGGAACATTTAACTGATGGGGAGAAAACCAAAGAAAAACGCACCACCTCCTTTACCCCTTCCCCCCTCCCCCCCCCTGCTTTCTTTCATCTCATTCCATCCTTCACAGCTGAGGAGGATTGACTTAGCCAGCACCTTTCCTTAAAGGCATGAACAGGAGAAGGTACTTGTAGAGTTCTAATGATGGAGACCATGTATCAGGGTCAAATTCAATTTAACAGATGACTTATAAGATATTAGGATAACCCCAAAATGTTGTCAGAAAAAGAAACCATTAATTCTGAATGAATGCAATGTCTTAGGACCAATACAGGCAGATGCTCATGAAAAAGCTCCCCCTGGAAGAGCTCACTTCATACATTTACACTGAATGTCAGCATGCAACAGGCTAAGGGAGAGTCTGCATCTCGAACTACAGTAAAAAAGAAAACGTAAGCTCAGCAAGCTTTCCAAGGTGAGGCCAGGCTTTGAAGAAGAAGGGGAAATAAGGGAAGAGAGAGGGAGAGGCATTACATTGCCAGACCTTTGCACTCATCGTAGCCAAGATACTGGAACAGCTAAAAAGGAACTTTGGAGTCAGATATATTTTAGGTTTCTGTTTTCATATTTCATTTTTTGTTTCCAATTTTGCAGTCAGGAATTCATCTCGCTGCTTGCTAGAACACATTTGTTTCCTTCTTTAGGCTTGTCTTGTGTTAAGAATGGGCTGCTTTGGCAAGAGGCAAGCTATGGAGAAATAACCTGTAATGTTGGATTAACTCATGCTGGACATTGTTCTTTGTCATGTGATGAAGGAGACCAAGAGAATTAGGATGCAGAATGTCTCTTGAAGTTCTTGCTAGGCACAGCCCCTGCATGTTCTCAAAAAAACAAGCTTCTCAGAAACATAATTCAGCCAACAAGGAACTGTGTAAACTAAGTATATGATGAGTGCAAATGAGGCATAGTGGAAATCAGACATTAAACAAGTCTCTTTTTTTAACTCTCACAAACCCTTCCAAATGTTAAAACAAGTAAAAAGCACATGACAACAGTGTTTTATTAGTAACCTTGATACTGAGGTTAACTTTACCCTGTTTTTTTGCCTTGTCTCCTTATTACAACTATTGCTTGAGGTTCCTAACGTGATAGTTTTAGCTTTCTTTTAAAGGTAAATAAAGACACCAGATCACTTTTGTTACAGAGTAAGGTAAATTTCAAACATAGTTGTGCTAAAATATAGCTGGGAATTTTTATATTTTAACAAAAAAATAATTTGTTCCCCTTTGTGTTGGCATCAGTGGCAGTTCTTATGTGTAATACAATTAGCACTGGTAGCTGAAGTTCTCCACAAGGAAATGATTCAAGACAGATGATAATAAAACGTGGGGGGGGAAGTGGGATGTGGTTAGAGCAGCAAAAATCTCACTTATTAAGATTATATCTTCACTGTATAGTTACTCAGCTGGTGCCCCCAGTTTGGCAACAACAAAAATTTCCAAACCAACTGGAGTGGTCTAAGCAAGATGAATTGCAGAACTGTACATTAAAGTCTGTGCTTTAATTCTTCTTCTTCTTAGTCTGATAAATAGCTCACTTTGCAGAGAGGATTCAGACATGCCTCTTGTGACCTGGCACAGGTCCCTCTTTGCTTCACTCAGTTCAGAGGAAAACCCTCAGTGTCTTCAGAACCAACGAAGTCGTGTCTTACACCTTCGACTCAGACCTAGTGATTGTTATTCTGTGCATCATAATACGCTATCATACAGCTAAAATCATTGGTGCAACAAAATATGAAAAAAGTATTTACATTAGCAAGGAGAGATTATTCTTCCTTCACTTCAGATACCTATGATGTGGGGTGTGATCCATAGGAGATTAAGACAACCTTAAAAACACATGTTCATTGCCTGGAAAGACACTAGCAGAGATGTAGATATTTACATTGGTTAAGATGAATCCCATTCCAAGTGACTAATCTCAGCTGGGAAAGAGCTATCACATTTTTTAGTGCCTTCAGCTCAGATCATTGCCTGTCAGAGTGTGTGCTGGTCTGCAGTGTTAAATCAAATAGATTATCTGAGGTCATGAGAGATGCAAAGCAGGGTGGAGCACAAGCACTTACAGAGTCAAACCCTGGTTACCTGCCCTTACACAGCCGAGCCCGGTCACTGCTAGGATGGGTGCCCCTTCCTTTCTCTTTTCTGCATGGTTTACAACAGTCTGCTCATAAATGAGCATCTGTCTCAGCTGAAATGTTGTGGTTGTCCTAGGATTAATGTTTGCCCTCAAAATGGAAGATTAGACCACAGACAGTGGAATAAAAAATGAGTGCTTGTACAGGCAAGTGCCAGACAGTAGAAAAGGTCACCACTTTCAGCTGAGACTGGTGCAAACAGATCTTTTTTGCTCTTTCCCACTACTATTTAAATTAAACTGCCTGAATTCACACTGACTGGGCAATGAGAAAAGTACAGGCAGGGATCTGTCTGAGCCACCAAGCAGTGGCTTCATAGTAGTTAAGAGATCATAGCTAAGAGTTAATAAATGAGACCCCTTCCTGTTGAACACAGAGGTTTCTGGAGATCCCATGAGCTTCCGCACAAGGGAGCTGAAGAATCTCCAGACAGGATTGTTTTCTCACTTACAAGATCTAAACATTCTGAAAAGTGAACTATATAACCAAGATTAGAGGCTGATAATTAGATGGGTAATTGATAAGATGAAGTGTGAAGAGAGAGAAACCATGCAGTGTCATGATACATGTGATCACTGAGCTTTAAAGACATTAATATGTAGTTGTGGGATTAGTATTTCAAATATGATTTTGCATTGTGTTTGTTCTGCCTAAGGGCTTCTAACAATTCAAGTCAGGTCTGCCCTGAAGAGTTCATCTCATGAACCATGAAGTTTGATTAGCACCGGAATCAGTCAGTCAGCCAGAACAGATTGATGTGCATCAGCTCTTCATTGTGTCCTTTCATTTTCAAGGAAAAAAAAATTAAATATAGGCATTTGTCAAGATAGATTTTCTTAAGAGAGTATTGTGGCAACCAGTGGTTGCCATAGCTAACCATGATTCCCACCTGAACAGCAATCCACCTGGGACAGATGCATGGTCTGTTCCTGGGCAACAGGAGAAATTGAAATGTTGCCCTCCTGAAGGTTTCATCTGGCTGTAGTTCTGGCTCCTACAGAGAGTTTAGTTTGTGTTACTTCATTTACATTCTCTATCACATACATGGATGCACAAACTGATCCATTTCAGATACCTCTTCACTGGATGTAACCACCTTGTTTGTGAAGTTTGCTAACTTCATGTCAAGGCATAAACTGTAGCAAAATAATTTCAAAATCCAAGCAACGCTAAAGACAAACACACCACAAAATACCTTATCTCACATTTAAAAGCAAGACTATACTACTTCCCATTTTATGTGTGAGTAGACCCCAGGCCATAAAAATCAAATAAGACTCAACTAGGAAAAAATCTGGGCTAATGAAAAACTTATGTCAAAAATGAAGAAACTCTGTAGAGCCAAGTACACATTGATTTCATAATCCAAACCCTGTAAGCCGCTTTTCCATTAGCTGGCAAAGCATTTCTCCAAGCTTCGTCTTGACTAGAAAGTGCTGGTTTCAACATGATAATGAACTTAGCATCAGTTTTTAAATCCTTATCACAAACAGTATAAGACCTAAAATAATCAGAATGATATAACCAATACTTACTTCTATCTTCTCTGAGTTACTAATGATCAACGTAGTGTCAGCTAGGTCAGATCTTCTCAGTGTTCAAAGTTTTTGTTATGACATTGCTTGGAAACCTTCTTTGACAAGCTGGGACATCACATTTCTCCATGGATCCCCTCGAGGCTGGTGAGAGTGATTTAGTCATGAATTCTGTGTGTAGGTTTGCATGCCTTTTCTATGAGTATGATGCATTTCCAAAAAAACATGATGAGAAGATCTATATGACAATGTTTTCCTGTTCTTGAAGAGTTTCCTTAGACCTTGTAATCGACATGAAAACCCTTTTGGACCACCTTCATTGTGGCCCTGGTACTTGTGAATGCTTGTGAAAGTTAATAGTCTACATTTATATCAATTCTGACATTTAATTACATTCAGATTTTGCAACAAAACATTGCACTAGAAAATGTTTACCAATTCTTCTTACCATTGTCTGTTGATGGTCTAGACGATTCTATTTCCACTGAAAAAAGAATTAAAAAATAAGTCTGGCCAATATATCATTCATTTTAAAGCTAGAGGCATGACCATTATTAATTCTGAGCTTCTCCATCACCATTGAGCTGTAGATTCTCATCAGTCTATTCACATCAACTCTATAGCTTGAGATTGACCTAGAACCATTATTGGGGGTTGGGTTGTTGCTTTTTTGTTGTTTGTTTGCTTGGGTTTTGTTGTGTTTGGGGTTTTTTGGGTTTTTTAATCTCATAAGAAAAAAGCAGAATTTCATTTTTCGTTAAGTAAGACCTGGAGTGATCAATTGGCTTTGTCAAAGCCAAGGGACAAGTCAGTGGCAGAACTAGACCAGCACACAGACTTGTAATTATGAAGCCCACCTTCTCATTACCCCAGAAGACACTGAGTCAGACAACTCAGTGCTTTAGAAAGTAGGTGAATACCATCACCCTTCTGAGATCAATTCAGAAACAAGGAAATGCACAAGATCTGAGACATAACTAAGGAAACCAGCAATCCAGTTCAATGCAGCAGCACAAACAAGTGATGGAGTGGATGATAAAACAAACTTTGATTTAATGAATTAAAATAAATTATTTAGATATAGATTTTCCTAATATTCCTCGGGAAACCATGTGTTGTCGAGTGATGGGTCTCTGAGGATTGTTCCCCAGGTCCTAACCAATGCTATTCAACATTGTGTTCTGTCAGTCCATGAAACCAACTTAGAAAGAGCTACGATTAGTCACCTGAATAAGGATATGTGGTGGTGATAAAGATGAGTGACTTTTTCAAGGCATTTTATACAAGTCTTAAAACCTGGACTGCACCTGTGTGTGTTCCTACTCCTTCTGGCTTTGCTTTGCCTGGATGTTGGCAGTAGTCCTCACACTACAGGTCATGATGACTCTAAGGGCCACAGGAGAGTTCAGAGACAATCACAAACTGCTAGAGAAAGCTTAAGGAGGCTTTTTAACAAAACAAAACAAAAGAACAGATAAGAAAATATGAACAACATGAATAGTGAATTATGCCCATTTAATATTTGATAAAAACCAACAACCCTACATTCCAACCCCACAGTGTTTATCCTTGAAGTGCTGTACCCTATAAAGATATTCAGAGGACTTTCAGGAAGACGGAGGGGTGAAAGGGCTCACAATTTACAAAAGTGAAAATTTTTATTTCACCTAATTATCCCCCCAAATGGGAGTAACAGTGAACTCAGAGCATCTTTACAGAAAGGGAAAATACTGCACTGAGGGCTGTATTAGCATTGCTCGGGGAACAGCCTACAATTCAATGTGATCACATGAGATTTCAAACTAAAATTTGTGCCTCTTCAGCATCATGGTTTTAGTTCTAAAATTAGACCCTAACTTAGTTTTTTTAAAAGTGACCAGTGTGAGCTGACTCTAATAATTACAGTAAAATGTTATACATCTAAATCACACATATTACATAGAAATAATGTAAAGGAAAAGGTGGGTGAGGTGGATGCCAAGCAGAAACAAAACCTGATAAGTTTCTACTGCTTCTTTTGTTGTGCAGGAAGGACAGCTGCAAGTCCAGTGTGGTGGAGTGAGTAGGATGATGGGGCAGAGCAGCAAGAGGAAATTGATAAGAAAGGGGTACAGGACACCAGAATCTCTCCAATTCTGCATGGAAAGATGGGACATTGCTTGCTAGCCTTTTCTATTTGGATGCTTTTGCAAGCTCATTTTCATTGTACATTTAGATTTAATGAAAGGTGAAAGTCTGAGGTTACCAGAATGGTTAGTGAACCTTTTGCCAATTAAAGCTTTTGCCCCAAAGACCACACCTTGCGATGACTGAATTTCACTGCTACCCCTCCCAGAGTGTTTTCCCTCCGCTACCTTGTTATTGTAGTGATGGTGGCATTGTAAATTATAGTCCCAGCTGGATGAAGAACCCTTCTGAACTGATCCTAGTGCTGTTCCCTGTAGTATTGCTAATGATTACACAGCTGCCTACTAGGCATTCTAGAGCCTAGGCTCATGGGTCTGCCTCCAGCACAAGTTGCAATAAAGTTTATTTTCATTCAAAACAAAATATATTGGGATTATTGTCAGAGCAGCCCCAGAGGCTTGCACAGGGGGTCTAGTAAGCATTGGTAAGAAAATTAGAAGCCTTGAGGTTATTAATGTTGCTAGAACAGCAAGCTTAGTGGCCAGCAGAGGTATAATTTACCTACACTAGCATCACATGCTGGAGCAAGGCAATCAAGTAGAAGGTCAAGGGACTTTAATATAACATAAGATAGATATATAGCCCCAAGCTTTTTAGGCCAGATTCTCAGCTGCTGTAAATCAATGCAGCTTCATGGGAATCAGTGGATCTATGCAGTTTTCAATGTGCTAAGAATCTGGCCTATACCCTTTATGGAAGTTATCCTGAGATCTGAAATGAATGCAGCAGCAAAACTCAATTTTCATTTTTGCTTTGTTTTGAAGCCAACACATTACATTTTTAGCTCAGCTGTACATCAGTTTGGAGACCAAGACTGTAGTTTAACACTTTTGGCAAGCACACATCTCAAAATGGTCATGAAAAAGCTGATGAGATTCCATCAATACACATTAGCTAATAGAGAGAAAAGTTAAGTAAATGCAGAAGGAGCAAATATCTATTTTTAACTGATTAGTAACCAGGTAGCACGGAGTCTTTTTTCTGCAGCTGTGGTTTCTAGTCTATAAAACAGCAGTTCATATTCCTATTTATAAAAATGAGTTAGCACATATTTGAACGAAAAGTAATATCAGCTTTTGGTGATTTAAGTGACATGAGAATGTGCTGTGCATTCATGCCAGGGGATAGAGTGAGGAAGCTGCCAGAGATAGAAGAGTATGAGGAAGACACAGACAAGTAAAATGTATACACCATTCACAGATACACAAGGTTCAGTCCTCCTCCTGGGTACATATAGATATAGAACCAAGCCACAACTTTTATTCCTGGATTGCAGTCCAAGTCTATGTCTCAGTGCAGTCCAACAGCTGGTGGAGTTTCAGGGAGCAGGGAGGGGATTGTGCCTAGTGTTTTTGTTCAGAATAATTTGTGGCAACCCATAAATGTAAATCCTGTGGTAACACTTGAATCTCTACCAGACACGTTAGCCTCCAGTAGTACTGCTTCCTTTTCTCAAGAAGTCCCTATATTTACTGATTTATCAGAGTTACACATAGTACCTGTCACAGTAAGAAGCTCTTACTACCTTCCTCTGATGAAAAAATGTAACATCAAGTACAAAGAAACTCAAGAAAAATAGACATTTTTCTGAAAAGGGGAGAACAACCTGTAAAGCAATCAATTTACTTGTCCTACATATCTACAGGAACTGAGCTGTTTAAGAGTTTGAGTCTCAGTTTTGTTGTGCTCTGTAGTTGTTCTTGTCCTTCGTCTAGTCAAGGACCTGGCTCCAATTGTCCCATGAGAGGAAACTTAGGGCTGGAGTTCACATTAAGGCATCAATATTTGAAATCTTTGTATTTATTGAAAGTCTGAGTTTCAAAGCTGATCTGATATTACAGATGGAGCAGACTCATTAACAGTCTTCTTCAATAAATGTGTTTTTTCTTGGCCCTGGACTTTAATCAGGTCACATTTTCCAGGTCATTAAGGTATTAAAAACTGGAGATATCACTCTACTTTCAGCTCAAGACACTTACAAAACTGTATCAGATAGGGATTTTGCAGGTCAGAATTGAAAGGAGACATAGCGTTTTGTCCATTTCAAAGCTTCTGATGAAAAAAAAGAAAAGTTTAAGGCAAAATAAACTGAAAGGTGATAATATATCCTGTGTTGAGAGCAGATGAGAACAAGAGGTGAGAGAAGGGAGTTACAGTTTTCCCTCAACGTCCTCTTTCTCTCTACTTCACCCTTTTGAGTGAAGCAGTTTATTTTCAGCTGTTTCCATATAGCCATTCTGGTCTGCAAGAATCCTCACTCCCACACCTCCCTTTCTTTCACATCCTCTCCATTTGCCCTCAGTAAACAGAATTAAGCAGTACCCTGATGAAACTTGAGGGAGCTTCAAGTCAGACTGGGGTGAATTTAGACCTTCCCTCTCCTACATGCCCACCTCCAGCAGCTGTGGTGGCTGCTCCTTCCCCAGCAGCAGCAGCAGAGACGCTGGCTCCTCTGCTAGCAGAGTTCACAGATCATCATGCTCATTAACACAAATTGAACTCAACTGTGACTTAAATTGATATACCAGACAGTCAACTACAGTTGCTGGGGAACCAAACACTCTAACTGCTCTGTTGCCATCACTGCTGCTGGGGAGGAAACCTCCAGGCACAGAGCTGGGGGCAGAGGATGACTTCTTAAGTTACACCAAGTTGGACCACCACAGAGCCTTTGGAAGTTCCTTCTGTCACTGCCTGAGCTGCCCTGGAACAGGGTTGTAAAGCATGTGCGGGGCCAAGGAAATCTATTTTGCCATGCTCCTTTGCATGGGTAACTAAAAACCCACAGACTTACTCAACCCATCTCCTCAGAGTATTCATGGTCTCTGGAAGGAGATCTGCCTTCCAGAAGCCAGAGCTGGTGACAAGGGACCAGCTGGCACTCTTGTAACTCTTTACTTTTATGCAGGCAGTCTGCCAGGCTGATCAGAATCTAAATTTAACTGTACTGCTTCAGGTATTGTGAAAACATTGTGTTTCTGGATCAGTAGGGATGCTGGGCAGTGAGCCATCCCAAGGACCAGGAGCCAGAAGGTTGTCTATTGGCATGTTCTATGGAAAGCATATAGCTGATTCTTTCTTGGCCGTTTATCTCCCATCCCAAACAAGGGGCAGAAGTTTGAAGTGTTAACCCTTCCAGATATGTACAAGAAGGTGCCACCGGCATTCATTGACTATTTCAGAATAAGCAGGCTGGTTCACTGTTCCTGTGTAAGAACGGAAACTTCACTGCTCAGCATGCAATCCTTACCTACACAACATGCAAGGGTTTATTTTCATGGGTCTCAGTGGCTTTTTGCCCATCCATACTTGCAAAGAACCTGACCCACAGTTCTCCAGAGCTGTGAGTATGAGATCAGATCCCATGCACTATATTAAAAGCATCTCTTTGTGGCTCTCAAAGCATTTACAAACACAAGAGAGGATAAAATATGAGATGAATGGGAAGCTTGAATGAAATAGGAATTGTAAATCTTCAGGCAGAATTTCCCTCTGGAGAGTTCAGTCTCCTCTTACTAATAGGTCAGGATCACATGGCCAGTGAGGATCACAGGGAACACCACAGCAAGATCAAAACATAAACACGATTCCCATGTTATTTTAGCTAAACCAAGAACAGATCTGGCACTATTTGTTTCTGGCCTTTCAGCTTTGAGACAGGGCAATAAGGGTGCTCATGCCAGCTGGCTATCTGCTCTGCAAGAGTCAACAAGTTTCTTGACATGCAATGTCCTTCTATCTCATTTGTTGATTGGAGCAGTGAAATATTTATGAACTGCCATCAGTATCCAGCTTTTGAATTTTGACCCAGTGAAGAATAAATATGGGACAATTTGCCTTTGGCCTTGCACTTTGGCTAGTGACCAGCTTTCTGTCTGTTTGTGGTTTCAACTGGATGGGGAAACAACCATCCCCTAGGTAAAACCCTTTCCATATCTATGACTTACTCCAGAAATAAATGATTTTAAAACCAAACACATAGAGTGAGAAACAAATCCCACACAGTTGTCCAATGGCCTTTGACCTCCTGATGGCTTGATGCCATCTGGCTGCCAGCTGGCTACTTCAACTACACTAGGAAATAAGTTTCTCACAGACAATGCTCTCTTCCATTTTTAGTGCTACCAAAAAAGAAAAAGCAAACACACCTTTCCTATAACACCCTTTTGATCCAAAAACGGGAGAGATGTGACACAGGTGGCTGTTGAACTCTCAACTCTGAGCGGCAAACTACCAACCAGCTACTGCTAGACTTCACACCCTCACAGCAAAACAGAAACTTGCTCAGGCAAATCGTTGTGGCTTGCCATTTTAAAAGAGTTATTCAGAAATGGAGAGAGAAAAAGTAAATAAATATATCAAATGTAGTTGGAGGTATTGCAGACCATTTGTACATGGTAAGCAGTGAGTAGAGATGTGTACTTTTGGGCAGATATACAAAGAGCTACACTTTATACATAGGCTATGTGCAAAAAGTATTCCTACTTTGCACAAAGAGGGTGTGAAGGATCTTTACTCTGCTGTGGAGATTTTTCACAGCCTGATTCTGCAGTTCCTGGAACTACAGCAAATGTGTACTTTCAGGAGTGGGCATGCAACCTTCCTGACCCTCCCAGTTGCCTACCAAAATCTTCATACTTTCAGACCCATGAGATGCATAGGAATGGCTAGGAGAGCTGAGGGAAGGAGGCCCTGGGAATAGTTTGAGGGAAGGAGGCCCTGGGAATAGTTCTCAGGCAGGTGATGTCAAAGACTCCCAAGGGCCCCAGTTCTCTATTGCAGGATGAGTCTGGGCCAGGCATGCAGCTGGACTGGAGGGTGACCTGCTGCTGCAGCTCATTTCATTCCACAGCTGGGTGTTGCAATTTTCTGACAGTCCCCACATTAACATGCACACTCACATGTGATTGGTCCAGTCTGAGAAATGCATATATGTTGCCTAAAAGCAATTGAACCCCTATATATCAGTCATGAAAGCCTTTATATAGATTATGTACCTTTTTTTTTTTTTACCATGGGTGCAGAAGGCATGACATATTTAAGCAGCATTAGCTGTTATCATTCAAACAATTTTTTTAACCCCACTGTTTACCCTTTCTCAAGACTCCGTTTCCTTTTGCTGTCCTTTGACCCCTCTAGTACACCGTGTCCACAGACAACGGGTGTCTTCCCATTCTCTCCACGTTCTGTCTGCCCATGGAGACTCTAAGGTTTGCAGGAGATGTGATTCTCCCACTCTAGTTTTCCCATGACAGATTCTCTTCCATCCTGTCATTTACATTTACAGCCTGACTCCAAGCCTGTTCATAGCCAAAGAAGTCTTTTCATTGGCTTCTGTGGGCTTTGAATCAAACCTTTATAAACCACACATGTACCCAACAGGTATTCATTAATACGAGCTGGCCATGTACTGTATGCCATGAGTGTGGAAAAAACTTTACAATTACCCACCTAAGCCCTCTAACAGGCTCCAAAGGCATGTCTCTTCGCCAAGCAAGCATTGAATCAAGTTTGACATTTCTAGGGTAAATCATTTTTGCATTCTAAAAATGAAAAAAGGGGTTAGGAAGAAGTCCAAAGAGTGAGAACATCCCCATTTTCGGACAATAATATCATCCAAATGTCCTATCCAAATGGCTTCAAATGTTCCAGAAACAAATGTGCATTCTGGGATAAGACCGCTGACTGCTAGGTAAAATTTCAGGTGCGTCTGCTTGAGGTTGGCAAGATTAAGCAGGGGTTAAAATGGGATTAACAGTGTTACTTTTTTTTTTTTAACTAAATATGGAGACATTAGTGTTATTCACAATCTTTCCAGAGAGCTTAGGCAGCTCCAGATAGTAACATCTTTATGAATTGACTTTACATTCTGATATTTCAGTTCTTTCACAGGCTTTGCCTAAATGTATCTTTCTTTTGAGTTGCAGGACATGAAATCAGATGTTATTTTTTGGTCTCTGCTCAAATTCACTGGGTGGAGTCTGTACCATCAGAGAGGACAGCCCAGTGGATTTGGAAAACCCTCAATCAACTCTGCGGGTGAGGTGTCACAAAGGACTTTCCATATTTCTATCAGAAAGTAGTTCTAAGCCAAAAATTGTGGATCCAGACCTAGATAAAAAATGTCTCCAAGGACAAATCTGATAAGCCCAATAGTTTCCATCCAGAGCAATTTCTAACTGTGATGCAAGACAAGGATATTTCCCTTCATGTATAAGTTTTGCATCATCCATCTCTTGTGCTTCTACTTTTTCACTTTCTGCAGCAAATCAATCTTTATATTACTAGCAAAATTTTAGTTTTGTCATGTACATGTTATAGCTCAGTTGGGTTTAGTCCTGATGAAATACACATCTCTCAGAGAGCATTTTGGAGACAAGTATATGCTAATAAGTAGTTTTGTTCACAAAGGTCAAAATTTTTTAAAAGTATATGTCAAAATTAGAGTTTTCTGAGTCCTAAACAAGCATTTACATGAGTATGAGTGTCTTGCTTTTTAAAAACAGCTCAGTTATCTTGAGCTCATCTTTAGCAGTCCCTTTTGACAGTCAAGGCTGAAATAACTCATAGTACTGTCCATAGGTCTTGGTCACCTTTTTTTCATTGGCTGCCCCCTGAACAGACATGTACCTTGGTCATTTCTTCTTCTGTTGCCCTTAAAACTCTGTAGTTGCAAGGGTTAAACACAGGATCGTACATTCACAGTTGCAAAAATACATATTTTTTTGGCAGGACAAATGCACTAGGCAACTTCTGCGTGTTTGTGCTTTGAGTAAGGAGGCCACCTGCTTCTAATGTTACAGGAATATGTTGGCTAGTGGAACGGCAGATACCATTTTTTACTAATTGAATAATCTGTCTATCTTATCCAAACGCCAGGAGATTGCTTCTATCCCATGATTAGCTTGGAGTTTTGATGACGTATTTAAACGAAAAAAAAATATATACATTCTTAAGTCAGTTTCCTGTTTGGTCCAAATCATTTTATTCTTAGTACAGAACGATGGTAAAATGGGTATTGGATGAAAGAAATGGTAAATAGGAAACAATCATTTGCTTGGATTATCAGGTCAATTTCCAGGTAAGGTACTGTTTGGTAGGTAGGCATATTCAACTGTTTGGCACTAGTACATGGAATAGCAAACACATGTAGCAGTTAAAATCAAGCTTGCATTAATGATTTCATTGCCTGAACGAAATTTGTAATGTAAATCATTCGGAGGTGCTCTAAGGCATTTCTATTCTTAGAAGAAAAGTCACAAACTGGAAAGTACGTCACCTTTGCAATCAGCACCCCCTTTAGCCTGTAATGTGGAACACATGGTGGTTGAAGAGGTTACAGTGTTACAGAAATGTCATTACAGAATTTCTCTGTGTTAACATGTATCATCTGTCACATAATTGTTTGTTTTACAACCCATACCTATAATGGGCTAAGTGGGGACTATTTATATCAGTTAACAATGAGTGCCTTTAATTAGTATTTCATGCAACTGGAACATGTTAAAGATTCTGACACAAATCTGGCTTGGGTTGCTAAATTCCATATGAATTTCATTATGAAATTGCTAAGACATTACAGTTGCGCAGGTATTGAGGTTTATAAGTGCACTTCATCTGTTACAAAACTAGAGTAAGTCATACGCATGTTAAAGAAAAATCTTCAAAACAACAGCTTGATATCGGACACGGCTGAATGAGAGTTTAAAGCAGGAAAGATGAAAACTTTTTACGATTTGAAATGTGCCTGTATTTGCTCTAAAACTGCAAATCTACTATCATCTGCAGAGCTAAAGCATTATACAGAATGGAAAAAATTATAAGGATGGAGAATCACATTATACACAAAAATGATAATGAAAATTTATTAAAAATGGATGAGTCAACAGAGATATTCACAAGCTGTTGCTAGACTGTGGAATGAAAAGATGGTCTTTGGCTGATGGTTGAGATTGAGTGGTTACAAACATATGTCCTATGGTTTCTGAGTGAACTTTGTAAGCAAAATATTTAGGCTGAGCTCCTTGTGCCCAGCCCAGCCTCTTTTTGGTGGCTGACGTGGCCAACAGAACATTTTGGAGCTGCAGTTCACACTGAAGGAGACCCCAGGCCCCTGTGGGACTTTTCTCCACAGGCAATCGAGAATTTGCAGCATGAAGAATGTGCCAAGGAGCAGTGTAATATGCAGGGAGCGATGTGAAAGGGAAATGTGCCTGAGGTTACTGGTTTAAAATTTAGGTAGTGTCACGGTCCTTAAGGCTGATTGAAAGAACGTGCTAGAATCAGACTTATGTCAAAATTAGAAAAGTTCAGGAGATTAAGAGTGGGAGAGCAAAGGATGACAGGAAATCCCAACAGCTCCATGCCTCCATGTTTTTCTTCTTAGATGTATGGGCTCCAGCCCTCTGCATGTCTCAGTTCCTGAACCTAACACTATTTTTTTCTTCTCTACCTATTATCAGACTTGCAAATTTGCATTGTAATGACACTAATTCAGCAACTGCCTCTAGAACCTGTCTCAAAGTTTTCTCCAAGATTTTGAGATGCTGAATTAGGAAAGTGAAGAAGCTCAGGATGTCTTTTTTTTCTCCTCCCCCATTTGTATCAGCTACCAGTATCAGTGCCTACAATTTTCTGTCTAAACCAGTTTCTCTCAGGCAACTTCATTATCATGAAATTGCTTTAAAGGTAACTTTAAATAAAACTTTGTGGGTATATCTGATCTACTAATTAGTATGCAGAATAAAATATTTTTATTTTAGTCTAACTCTGTGAAAATACTGTCAGAGTCCAGCAACAAGTCTCACAGTATAGCTATCTACTTACCTTCTCTTTTAATAGACAGAAAACCCCTCTTGTTGTCTTATTTTATGCACACAGAGCATGCTAGCTGTCCTGTCTCACTAGATTGGACTTGGCAGTAGTAAAGATCTTCATTGTTTGTTAATGTAGTCTAAAGAAAGGATCTAATTTCTGAAATGTATTGTTAGTATTCCAGATAGCAGTAAAGTAGGTCCTGCAATGCCATCTCTGATCTTCTTATACTAACTATTTTTATATTTTTTTTAATTGTTCACTAGCAATTTGGTGCTGGAGTTACATTTTGGTTTCTATTCTGAGTTCTAGAATTTGAAAAGCTGCTGTTAATTTGCAATCATATTCTCCTTCTCTTTCATCCACCTGTATTCCTTATGAAATGTTTGTAAGATTTCTGTCACTCTTACTACTAGCAGATGGGTGTGCTGGTTTCGGTTGGGACTGAGTTGGCTTTCTGCACGGTGGCTGGTATGGGGCTGTGTTTTGGATTTGCATGGAGAAGGGTGTTGATAGTGCTGGTGGTTTTGGTTGTAGCTGGGGAGTATTCATCAAGGACTTTTTCCATTTCTGGTGCCATGCCTGTGTTCCCAGCTTCTTCTCTACAAGAAGGGAGGGACATGGTTGGGGTGGTTTGCCCGGACTGGCCAGGGGAGTATTTCACTCCATGAAACATCATGCTCAGCGTATGGGATGGGGGTCGGGCCAGGGGTGGACTCTCTCACTCTCCAGCTCCAGCTCTGGCTCTCAGTTGGTCAGAGGGTGGTGAGTCCTATCATTTGTTTTCTTTTCCATTATTTTCATTACGTATTATTAATATTGTTATTATTATAGGTATCATTTTATTTCATTTACTTTCAACTATTAAATTGTCCTTATCTCAATCCACGAGTTTGTCTTTTCTTCCGTTCTTCTCCTGCACTGGAGGAGGGAATGGAGGTGAGCAAGCAGCTGTGTGGTACTTAGTTTCTGGCTGGAATTAAACCACAACATTGGAGTAGTCAGAAAACATTTTTAACAAGAAATCATAATCAATGGGAAAAAAAAGAAGAGGGATCCCAAAGTCCTCATGTGATTGTCTTTGATGCCCATCTTTCCTGTGTTAAATTTATATTTTAAAGTTAATTCTTAGTTAAACTACATTATTCATGGAGAACTAAAACAAGATGTCTTACCAGAATCCTCAGGCAGAGGAAATCATAAGAAACAGTATCCAGGCTGAGTGTGCAATACACAGAAGTAGATAAGGATTTGAAGAACATCAGTTGGAATACCAAAATATCTGAAATAAAATATTCTGAATTATGTGTATGAGAGATTGTTGTTGGCTATATTCACCTACATCCTCTTCTCTTCTCTTCTCTTCTCTTCTCTTCTCTTCTCTTCTCTTCTCTTCTCTTCTCTTCTCTTCTCTTCTCTTCTCTTCTCTTCTCTTCTCTTCTCTTCTCTTCTCTTCTCTTCTCTTCTCTTCTCTTCTCTTCTCTTCTCTTCTCTTCTCTTCTCTTCTCTTCTCTTCTCTTCTCTTCTCTTCTCTTCTCTTCTCTTCTCTTCTCTTCTCTTCTCTTTCTTCTCACCTCCCAAATAATTTTCTCTCAAAACCTGGGGTTTTTTTGACTAATTGTCTCTGTTAGTCTGGAAAACAATAAAAACCTTCTAGATATTTCTGAAAGGAAAGTCCCTCCTCTGGAGAATTCTGGAGAATACATCATGGTAAAAGACAAGTTTTAAGGAAATGGCAGGGACAACAGACTATTTCAAGAAAATATTTTAAAATACATCTCTGTATATGTGCATAATTTAAGTAGTGCTTTAAGAAGTTAATAGTTAAGAGATATTAACTGATATTAATTAGCTGAAGACTACAAGTGAGGAGGAACAAGCTTGAAAAGCAGTTCCAGTGTAAACTTTGAAGGAAGTTACACTGGGAAAATAATTCTGGGCCACTGGGAGCTTCTTAGAGTTCCCTGATGGTCACAGAGAAGAATTTGTGCCCCAGAGAAAAGTTTCAAGTTATGATTCACCACCACATGCTATTGTGCATTCACACCGCAGTGACCTCCAGGAAGGTCAGTATTTATCCTGGAAGATGAACTGGAATTGTACAGAGACATCTGGCTTGACAATCCCAAGGACTGTCACCCAGTTTCATCTGTGCTCTTGTGAGCGGTGGTGTGCTCGTTGGAAATATTATAGCATAAGGCATTTATGTCCTCTCATACTGTCTGCCCTCTCATACATTTCTTTTCCCCTCTCTTTTATGTGTGTGGTTTCTTAGGTTTTTATACCTCTGATTTGAACACACACATTTCCACACATCTCAAAAGCCACTGGAAATAGAATGTGCACAGTAGTTTGTAAATTAAATATGCTTAAGTAGCAGAAAACTGCAGTAACTAAGGCTGATATATGGACTTGGAAGACCAAATCTAACTTTGTGGATTCAATTATAATTACAGCTGTATGAGCTGGCGCATTGGCAAGATGAACCTGCCAAGACTGGCTTACTAGAAACCGTAGGAAGGCTGACCACATCATCAAAGAATAACTCTCTGATGACATAGTACCTGCAGCTCTCCAGCTGATGGCCCACACGTCCATCTGAAGATGCTAGCTGGTTTGGTGGGAGGCAAGCAAAGAGAAAGGATGATGGTTTGCTGCCAGGGTCAAAGGTAAGAGGGATGTTTCCTCTTAGCAAGTTCAGGGAGAAAACCTAAGACTTCAGAACAAAGAAGGGGAAATTACAGAAATATATTAGATTTTGTAAGAATTTGGATAGCTGAGGTGTGTCAGAGCCAGGTTATAGCTACTTATTAGGGAGGAAAGGTTCAGAATTGCCGTGCTTAACACTCTCGCCAGCTCTGCTAAACTATTTATGAAGAGCTAACTATAATTAGAAATCCAAATTTAAAAAATAGTAAACCAAAAATTTACTTTAAAAAGTGGGCAGATGGCCAACTATTTTTACTGGGAAGTACTGGAATGTTAATGCAGAACATACGCAAAACTGCTATGACAAAGAAAATACATTTCTTTAATGCTAATATCCAAATAGAATAAATGATAATTGCATTAAGTACCACTTGGGAGTCAGCACAGGTCCCTGAGACCTGGAAACCCACTATATGTTACAGGATAAATTGTTACTGACAGAGCTAGTTTGAGATATTTTTCTGCTGAATAAAAAGAATATGAAAGGGTGGAGGAAACACAAGTTCTCTTGTAGAATGAATGAAACTGTTTTGTCAGTTAGTACTAACCAGAATAATACCTGTCTAATTTTAGCATTTTTAAAGTGCCTTTGATCTGAATTGCATGGGATGTGTATAACCTCACACCAAATAACGGAAGTGGTGAATAATCTGCACAACTGCTTTCCCAACCTGGTTCATCCATTTCATTAAGATTTAAGAAAATAATCATCTGAATCAGCAGTCTGTTTTTGTCTCTTAACACATACACATGGAATCACGGGGAGAATTTATGGTGGGTGGAACGTAATTATCTGACCTGGAATTTGCCCAGAACACATGAGGTTAATAATGCAAGGCTTTCCAGGCACATATTTCAATTACCAATCACTATTTCTCTATGGTGGTCTTGATGATGGGTAAGCCAAAATTATTAGGGTGAGAATTAATACAAAATATTTCAAAACCTGAATGTAAAGCTTACTACCACATTTTGGCAACAGCCACATCACAGCAGCTCTACTGAATCAGGCTTCTTGGGTAGTGGTTTCTCCTCAGTGAAGGGGATCCCATTACAAAGAGTTATGGCACAAAGCCCAGAGAGAAAAGCTCTCCTGGATTTGTGCTACTTTTCTCCAGAACCAGCCTGAGTGCCTCTGCATCCTGCTTCTAGAAAGGGAAGCTAATTTGAATGACCCTGGTTGAAGTCAACCAGGACCAGCCAATGCTTTTAGCTCTCTCAGCACTGATGTTATTAGTGCTAAAAGCAAGGACAAGGAGAATCTCCGTGCATTGGAGGAAAGGAGAAAATGGAGAGGATGTGCTTTTCACATGAGTCAGGAGTACAAGTCAAGAGCTAAAAGGACAGGGGTGTCAAAATACTATTAATATAAAAAGAACTTGTGGCATTCAAGACAAAACATTAATCTTTGTTACGCCACTGAATAAATGCATGGTGCATTCACATCTTCAACTGTATTTAGGTCTAGTCCTGCATCCACCAAAATCCGTGGCAAAACTGAAGAAGATACAAAGAAAAGCAACAGAAGTGATCAAAGTTATAGAACAGAAACCATATGATGAAAAACTGAACCTAGAAAAAACTCAGCTGAGAGAAGACATAAAATCATATTCTATGTGAATTTTTGGTGTATGAAATGATGTGTGCTGTTATTTTTAATTGCATTTCACAAACAGAGGTATCAGATGAAACTGTCAGGTAGGAGATTCAAGACAAATATAATGAAACTTCTTTTTATACAACTCACAATGCAACAGTGGGACTCACTGTCACAGGATGCTAGATATGCCAGAAGTCAAGTAGGGTTCATACAATGAAGACAATTACCACAAGGGCTATTAAACACAAAGATGTTGCCTCTAATTTGGGAAGTTCCTAATTCTCTTAACAGCAGGAACCAGGGAAGGCCTGTTGGGGAAAGAGCAGTTTGTGTTGCTCTGTTCATTCTCTTTTCCCTAGACTTCCCCTACTGTCAGAGGCAGGCTACTGGGCTAAAGATACTTCGGTTCGATCAAAAATTGCCTTTTGTAATGTTCTCACTTTGATATTTCAGGGTAATGTGCACACAGGCTCCTTGGGGAGGACTGATACTTCCCAGAAGCACTGGACCTACAGTAGTGTTGTAGAGTGACTATGAGGCCATTAAACTAAATGCTTCCTATAAAGGCACAGGCAGCTATTCGGCCCCACTTATATTTCTGGATATATAGTAGCTACAAAAATAATCTTATATGCTTCTAAAACCATGCCTTTACAGGTGGATTCGGGCTGCAGCTCT
>NW_010253656.1:0-200 GCF_000690775.1 Eurypyga helias
CTGTAACACCCCTGTGGGGCCTGAAACCTCGATGTGGAACTTGTAAGCCCCCTGTGGGGCCTGAACCCCCAGGGTGGGGCATGTTTGGGGCCTGTAACACGCCTGTGGGGCCTGAACCCCTGGTGTGGGGCCGGTGTAGAGCCTGTAACCCCCCTGTAGGGCCTGAACCCCCAGCGTGGGGCATGTGACGCGCCTGTCAC
>NW_010253657.1:0-328 GCF_000690775.1 Eurypyga helias
GCAGCGCGACCCAGCGCCCGGCCGCACCCGGGGAAGCCGAGCCTCTGAGAAACACCCGTGCTGCTGCCCCCACTGGTGGCTTCTTCACGAACAACTTCTCCCCTCTAATGGAATTGAAGATTTTGCTTAGCAGCAGCCTCCTCTGACACTGCACTTGGTACTAATTGTTGGGGACTTCTTATTTTCCAAAAGAAGAGGAAACATCAGGCAAAGCAGCCAGGCACTATGATTATTCCCATGCTGACATGAACCAAATGCTGTGCCAGCAAAAGGAAAAGAAAAGAGTGTTAGATGCCCTCCCAGGATGCGCTGTGCAGCTGGTTAGCAA
>NW_010253657.1:404-5948 GCF_000690775.1 Eurypyga helias
GAACAATTTCAGGCCATTATACTGCAGGCCGGGTGTGAAACTGCCTCTAATCCTAATAGTTCAGGACAAAAAGGTAGGAATTTGCTAAAAGTCCTTCAGAACCGTACATCTAGTCTAATCTAGTTTCTTCACTCAGGCAATACCAGGTGATTCACAGAAAAAAAAAAAGCAAGAAGTCCAAGAGCTTGTTGAGTAATTTTCCCTCATTAGAACCCCAGTGTGTGTTGTCATAAATGGTGGTGTACCATTTTACCCCTCCTACAGTAGAGTAATTTAGGTTGGGAAAAGAACTTTAGGGTCATCAAGTCCAACCATTAACCTAGCACCATCCACCTACATCCAGGGATGGTGATTCCACCACTTCCCCGGGCAGCCTGCTACAGTGCCTCACAACCCTTTCAGGGAAGAAGTTCTTCCTATTACCCAATCTAACCCTCCTCTGGCGCAACTTCAGGCCATTTCCTCTTGTCCTACCACTTGTCACTTGGGAGAAGAAACCAACCCCCACCTCCCTGCAACCTCCTTTCAGGTAGCTGTAGAGAGCGATAAGGTCTGCCCTGAGCCTCCTCTTCTCCAGGCTGAACACCCCCAGCTCCCTCAGCCCCTCCTCACAGGACTTGTGCTCCAGACCCTTCCCCAGCTCCATTCCCTTCTCTGGACACGCTCCAGCCCCTCAGTGTCTTTCTTGCCCAAACTGTGAGGGGCCCAAACTGAGGACGGTATTTGAGGTGCAGTACTCTCAGCCTTCACTGTTATTACTGGGTATTTTTCTGAAGTCAAATTAAATATGCAGCCTCTGTCTAAACCTTCCAAAATCCTTGCATTATGTCAGCAAATTCCACAGCCATTGTATTGTGTGAAGAACAGCTTGAGTTTTTGATTTGGCAAATTTTCAGTTTAAGTTGAATACTCCCTTGTTACTGGTATGTGCAACAGCCCTGTTCTACCTTCTGGGCAACTTTTCAATGTTTCATACGTTTATCACACATTCTATTAATCTTCTGAGATAAACTGTTGAAAACTTTTCAGTCATTCTTCCTCTGAGAATTGCTTCTGCTGCAGCCCTTGAGCCCTGAATTCCAGAACACCCTTCGTTGGACTGAGGTGGCGCATGGCCAGCGTTGCAGAAAAGGCAGTGGCGCAGAGCTATACCTGATTTCTCCAGAATTGTTTTTCATCCTCTTTTCATTTCATCCACGTTTCCTAACTTCTCAGTCACTTTTCTGTCATACTGCAGATTGAACAGAGCTTTTACCACACTGTTTGCGGTAAAGCTCAATTCCTTTTTTTTTTTACATTATCAAAGAGTTAATTTAGAATCCCATAACACGTATTATCACATTAGTTACAGTGTTTGCCATTTTGGTGACTATTCACTTAGTAGAGTGGAAGACTTCTTAGCTTCTTCAACGGCCTCTCTCAACCGATTGACGTAAATAACTCATTTGCAAACTCTGCTGATGGATTGTTGGCCCCTTTCCTATTCACCTACATTGGAGGCCTTAATATGAAATTTGTTTTTCATCGCTGCTCAATAAAATGAATTGATTCTCGCTACTTTCTCTCCCTATCTCTTAGGTAACTTTTGAGTTGTGTTAATGCTTGGTCTGATCCCAAGAATATTTAGTTGAGGGCTAACTTTAGATTTATAAATGTTTAAATAATTGACATAACTGCTTTTTTTTTTTTTTTTAACCTACTACATACTGGTTTCTGCCAAATAAATTAATTCTTAGAAACTGAATACTAATAAATTGGTGATGATACATTTTCTTCTGTGTATTCATACATAGTGATCTACAGATTTTCTGGGTACTAGGATTTATTAGTTGTGCTTACATACTCTGCCATATAATCTTACTACTAAAGGTCTTATTTCTGTCAGTTAAATTGAACATTCAGAAAAAAAAATGCTAAGGGTCAGAGTCCTTCTTCCTGCCAAGTGATACGGTATGTAGCAGAGCACAGCCCGTGCTGCCGTGCCGTGGCATGTGCACTGGCAGCCCAGAAAGCCAACCGTATCCTGGGCTGTATCCAGAGAAGTGTGGCCAGCAGGTCGAGGGAGGGGATTCTGCCCCTCTGCTCTGCTCTTGTGAGACCCCACCCAGAGTGCTGTGCTCAGCTCTGAGGCCTCCATGGCGTCCCAGAAAGCCAACCGTATCCTGGGCTGTAGCCAGAGAAGTGTGGCCAGCAGGTCGAGGGAGGGGATTCTGCCCCTCTGCTCTGCTCTTGTGAGACCCCACCCAGAGTGCTGTGCTCAGCTCTGAGGCCTCCAATGTAAGAAGGTCATGGACTTGTAGGACCGAGTCCAGAGGAGGCCACAAAGATGCTCCGAGGGCTGGAGCATCTCTGCTATGGGGCAGGGCATCAGCCCTGACAGCAACAGGAAGTCTGCTGTGAAAGCAGCAGTACTGGCTGACAATCAGCAGATACAGCTGTTTGAAATGAATCCTTGTGACAGATTTCATAGAATTCTTTGGGATCATTTGATGTCCCTGGCTACAACTGCTGGAAAAAGTGAGAGTACTCTGGGGAAGTATCCTATCAGCTTGTCCTGTTTGCAGCTTCAGCATCCACTGATGGCCACTGCTAAAGAGAGGATATGGGTTCCAACCCTACGTCATCATTCTCATGTCCTTGTGTTAATACTGTATTCATTTTCCTTACAGAACTCCTTCAAGTAATAAAATTGTTCATACACTCTGACAGTCAAGTGAGTGTAGAACGTAATATGAAATTGTAAACTAAAAGTAAAAAGAAGGCAAAATAAGTCGTTTGGAAATCATAAAGCACATATATGCTGTACTTTTGACATTTCATCCATGAAAATGTAAATTAACCAACAGTTATCTTCTCCATAAGTAATTTTTCATCACACCATGATGAAATTCATTTTGGATTAAGAGAGATAACAGTGAAAGGCAGAGGATTTAGCTGTGTTATAGTTTTATCTAGTTCACAAGATAAATTGCTTATTTCTTCAAGCCTCTATGTGGTGCAAGGTTCTCTTACAGACAAACTATGAACTCTGGATCAAAGACAATATAATCTAATTATAACAATTTTGTGAACCCTCAGTTATACCAAACAAACCCAAGTGTTTGCAGTTAGTGTTCGGCCAAAGTCCTGAAGATGCCTGGGTGTGTCCTGCTGTCATTGGCAGGACTGGCACTGTCCCCTGCAGATCTGTTCCTCAGATTAAACAGAACCTGCAACGATAGCACGGATTTTGTGGATGTCAGCATGATGCACTCGCATGACTCCTATTTATCTAAAGAGAACCTCAGAAAATTCCTCATTTAACATGAATAAAGCACAATACCTTCATTTTAGTTTTCAGATATATTAATCACTTAACCAAAATGGCACTTATCCGATGCTCTGAGCACTCTCCACTTCTTAAAATTTAGAAAGGAATATAATTCATGTCACCTTGCATCCCACCCTCATGGACAGATGCAGCCTATAATGCCACTGTGCAGCTGCGACACTTCTGTTCTCCACATCTAAACAACTGAAGAAAGTGGTTTTGATAACAGCTGACATCTAGTTTCAAGGAATAAATACTTAAAAAGCAGTTTTCTTAGTACTTTACTCATTGTCCTTTACCAATTTCCGATAACACAGTGTTTATGTTCTTCTCAGTTTGGTCAAGTGCAGTGACACATTTTATTGATTTTTAACCCCTTCTGACATTTCTTTCCTCAGACCACTTCCAATGCTGTATTTGAGGGGCAGGGGGTGTGCCTGAATGTCTGACCTGCCTACCTGTTCAGTTGCACAGCCGAACGCGAGGGGCTCAGGGAGGTGACTGGATGCCTGTTAATGCTGTGAGTACTCAGCATGTTGTCCTTTCACCTGCCCCAAAGGCAAGGACGGCTGGATCTAGGTTCTTAACACACTTGGCCTTCACGTGGGAAGGAGGCGTGAAGGTGGTGAGAGGGCGCATGTTGCTGCTATCTCTAGTTACTACTTACGCAGATGGGGAGAGCTTCTGGCTGGCTGGATGCTTACGGCAGCCTTGGGGCTTAAGTGAGACGTAGCTCCTAACTTGGGCAGCGTCGTGCAGGAGGACAAGGAAAAGGCTCTGAGCTCTGACGGGTCACTTCGCACAGCTGCCTGGCAAGGGATTAGGAGAGGTACAAAGCTTGGTGAAGACTGCTGAAACTAGAGAGGGATGTATTTGACAGTAAGTTGCTACTTAAATTTCCACTGTAGTGTTTCAGAACAAACAAGCAGTGTGGAGCAAGAGTATTTTTAACAGCCTGGGGCCATGTGGTGTTCTGGTAACTAACAGTTCAGGAAAATGAACTGACTTCCTGGGCATGTTGCTCATTCAGGACATACGCATTCATTTATTATTGACGTGTGCTGCCAAATCAAACTCATTAAAGAGTAAGAGACACCAGCCTGTTCAGAATTAACTCTGTGTTCGTTATATCATCATTCCACAGATGTATGTCTGGGTGAACATGCATGTGCAGTGCTTCCTGTCTAGTTATTTGTGAAAGCAATCTATGCACTACTGAATTTATTCATAGTAAGAATTTTGCACTGAAGAACTGCAACTATATATATGTAAATATAAGTGGGTTTTTTCAGCTTTTAATAATTGGCTTACATATTTCAATTTCTTTTGTTTTTCCATATCAAAATTATGTATCGAAATCCTGGAATAATAGAATGATCCAGATTAGAAGGGAATTCAAGGAATCATCTAGTCCAAGCTCCTGCTCAAAACAGGGTGAACACTGAAATTACATCAGATTGCTAAGGGCTTTATTCAGTGAATTCTTGAAAACCTTCACGAACAGAGATTTCACAACTTGTCTGGGCAACCTGTTCTTTTTTCTTTATGTTCAGTTAAGATGCTCCCCATTTCAATTTATGACCACTATGGCTTGTTCCGCACCCCAGTAAAGACTCTGGCTTCATCTTCATAATAAACTCCTCTAAGGTTTTGGAGGAGCTTGAAGCTGTTTCTCCAGGCTGAACAAGTCCAGCTTCCTCTGCTCCTTATCACAGAGCAAGCGATCCAGTCCCCTGATCAGCTGCGTGGACCTGTAATGAACATGATCCAGATAATAATTCCTTTTTTTACTATGGTGCCCCAAACGGAATGCAATATTCTACATGCAGTCTTGTAAATGCTGAATAAGGGCCAATAATAACCTATATTGCCTATGCCAATCACATTCTTCTCCTTCAGATGCTATGAATATATAAAATAACATTGTGTGAAATAATCTGTGCCATCCAGTATCTAGTCATCCATATTTTATAAAGAAATAAAACTACCTCTACCTGCAACACCTATTAGCTTGTTTTACGATGTCTTGTAAAACAACCTATGAGCTTACAGACTATTTCCTGAGCAGTTCTGTAATAACTATGTTATAGTACCAAGAGCATTTCCCATGTTAAGTTGCCGTGTGTGTGTTCTGGCTGCATGCTGGCTTCCTGTCTTGGTAAAACCTGGAAAACCACAGTTGTCCTTACTTTTTTTCCCTTATTCTTAGAATGAAAGAGGAGGGGAGGGGAGGG
>NW_010253658.1:0-15311 GCF_000690775.1 Eurypyga helias
AGCCGGAGTTAAACCACGACAATGCACTGTGCATGTCAAAATTTCAGATGAAGGAAAGAGAACAGACGACTTGGCTCAGAATATTGTGGAAAGGAAACACTTGATAGAAAGGATTAGGGTGTTTACATAAATAAATAGTCAAAAAATATTAAGACGATCCTTGTTTAAAACCTGGACACATGTTTGTTAAAAGTACATCAGCATAATGGGGAATGCAATTGTCATGGTACTTTGGAGACCTGTTTAAGCTGTTACTCTTAGAAATGTCTTCTACATATGGGCCTACTTCCCCACATCCCTCATAAGAACCCCAACCACTACCTTTGAGTCAGCTGCCTTTGACAGGTGTGAAACTTGAGTCTGCAACTTTTAACATTAATGGCTACTGAAGTGAATCAATGCAAAAGTGTTGTTCTATTCCCTCCCTTTTCCCCTCTGAGACTCAAGATACTGGCATATTATGGTATATTTTATGTAGATTTTTCCTTGATACATTATCTTAATTTATTTACAACTTCCACCACAAAAGTTATTATGCTGCTCAGATGCAACAGCTTGGAAATCGGGGGGAGGGGGGAGGGGAAGTTTGTTTATAAGTAGGTATGAAAGTTGATATTCAGCTTTGTTAAGAAGAAGAGGGTGATCTGCACAGACCTGAATGTCTCTGTTTGTAAATGTGTAATTTATTTGCATAACTGTTTCAAAAATCTTCAATTCACAGCTGCTAAGAGGACTTCAGCTATCAAGGGCAAACATCTGAAAGTGCAGTTTTCTTCCAAGATGCAGAAAGATAATCTATGCATTTGACAATTAATTTGGGCTCTGATTCAGACATTTCACAGATTGGAAGGGCAAGACTCAGGATGTAAGAAAACAAACTAAATGAACCAAAAAATTCCAACTGAATTTAAGCCTAAGGCTTCTTCATAACAGTTTCAAATGAATTTAAAGTATGAAAACTAAAAAGAAAAATAAAAGATAAAACCTCAATCTGCTCATCAGTACAACAAATAGTATCCTTAAAGGAGAGTGTTTCTTCTCCTCTCTATGGGAGAAAAATAACTTCCTTTGCCTTTAATTGGGAGTATGGATAGTCAGCACACAGAGGACATTATCTTTAGAGCCATGCCTACTATGGAATAAGTTGGATTTTTTTCTGGTAGTAACACCTGCCTTTATATTTCTGTTCTGTTTGTCTGTAGAGTGTTAACACACAGAGAATGTAGTTGTAAATCACTGTCCTCTTGTATTATATTAAGAAAAAACTGCAAAAATTATGCCAGGTGTACTTCTTACAGGAGTCTAAATAGTTCTTTACAGAAAAACAATTCTTTATAGACGTTACTAAGCAAATGTATAGGCGAGAATAATATTTCTCCTAGTTGTTATAACCAGGATCTGGGTCATTTTGAGTGAATGTCACTGTCGGAGGTTACCAGAAACCAAAGAGGACAAAGTCAGTTGTCTTGATAACTTAGAGCTGACTTTTGCCTTTCATAGTAACTGTATGAAGTAACTTGTCTAATAGTTTCAAATCCCTTCTGCTGACAGTCCCTCCTTAAGTCTAGATGATGTAGTTTATTATTTGTCCAATCTCATTGCAGTCAAGATCTTATACTCTGATATTGGTGATGACAAAATGACACCAAGTATTTTCTGTACATCACAACAATCTTTCTAGTGTGTAATTCAAACTTCTACCGCAAGCATATCATGTTCTGAATGGACTCTTTCTGTGAAATGGTAATATTTGAAGCTCTTTCATTTTATAGAGTCTGTCCTGGTGTTCATATTATCAAAAAATACAACTTTCAATCAATTTTGCTTATTGGCTGATCAGTCTGACTGCCCGAGTACAAATAGCAGCCTCTTCTGATGATTTCAATTAAGTAACTGTGTTATATGTAGCATTTAACAGCTTTGCTATGGTTGGAGACTGTGTGAATATGGTGGAGAGCCTTGTCTTTCACAGTGAAAATAAAAAAAAAGCGTGAGAAAAATTGCCCATAGGCAGCGAAGCCTCTGTAGATACATGTTTTGTTGCCTTTTCTCAGCAACCAAGAGTTTCTCCCAAGCAACTTGGAAAAAGCCTAGCTAAAGTTTTCAAAGAGTGTATGAATCACACAAATTTGCAAAAAAGCTAATGGCATGATGCAATGTGGCCACCTCCCATCTCTCACACCTGCCTTTCTTTCCAATGGGCACCATAGCCAGATGCTCTCGCTGCACCCTGACAATGCACTCAGTGGCCCCTCATTTGCCACTTACACCCTATAGTGAAGATAAGGCTCCTCCTGGGATTGACAGAAGCTCATAAAGTCATTGTCTAAGTAGGAGAACGAATAGTAGGGAAGTCTGCTATAGTGCCAGTCATATGTGCAAGCATGGGTGCTGCAGTACCAGTAACAACAACATAAAAAGCATCATCTCATTCCTCACACTTCTAACAAAAGCATACATAACACTAAATCTGGGCTTCCTTCCCAAGTCCTTGGTTCAAACACACCTGAGAATGGGATTTTCCTTCCTTTGAAACATTTCAAAAACATTAGGCCAGAATGCTGCTTAGCTCAGAATACAAATCAGTTCTGATTATGAAGTGCAATGACAGTTTATGACTCAACAAAACCAGTTTGCTCTCAAGGCAAATAATAATAAAAAAAAAGTGAAAGTTACACAAATCTGAAGTATAACACTCTAAGAGACAGCCAGCAGAAAAAGATGGGGTCAAAGACCCTTGATGTAGAGAAATATAATGTGTCAAAACGGCTCTTAAATATTACCAGTTAAAAACACACAAAGATACAGAATCTGCTAAAAATCATAGCTCAGCAAGACTTTGGTTGGTGGTTGTTTTTTTTGGGTTTTTGGTTTTTTTTTTTACATTTGGTGATAGTAGATAAGTATAATTTTGTTTATTTGTTTGTTTTGTTTTAAATATCCAATTTTATTTTATCTAAAGGAATTTTTGTCACTACTAAACAGGAAGAAAAATGGTAAGATTTTGTGTGGAAATTCTTATACAATAAAATCTGAAAGAAAAAATTTTTGTTTAATTAAATTGTTAATTTTAATAATAATTATAATAATTAGTAATGAATTATCAATTATTAATTAATAGATTAAAATTTTTCACTGTCATCCAACTAAAAAAAAACCAACAAGTTAGACAACTTAGAGATGGGCTATCAAAAAAATTGCTTCACAGCAGAAAATGAAACTTACTATTACATAAAACTATTTCAAAATGAAACCTAAGAATTATTTTTAATCTAAAAATGTACAAATTGGATGGTTTCATTATTACTTAAGCATTTTGTGACATGCCTCTGTCACATTCAAAATTCAGCTCCAGGGGACTCTTATTCATTTGTTTTGTTAAAATGGGAATGATCCTACACTTTGCCAAATGGCTGGAGTGATGCCTATTATGAACAATGATCCAGCACTAGGACCCCGAGCGGAGAGACTTGGTCTCTATGGTTATTTCATTATTAACATTATCATTTGGCTGTTAACCACCAGTGATCACAAATTGTGGGGCTACCACCACTTTTGCCACCAATAGAGACATGGACTAGTACGATAATAAACAACTATTTATGTGAAAAAGTTGTGCCACACTGTTTCAATATCAACACCCTGTTACTATGTGCACAGTAAAGCTTTGGAGTGTGCCTGACATGCTCTTCCAATTCTATGAAATGATAACAAGGATTAATATTTTCAATCTTTACATTATTTTTTCAAAAAGATCAGGAAAAACACCATTCAAATCATGTTTCTTCTAAGATCTGTGTTACATTTTTTCCTCCACTATGACATATAATGAATTACAAGGGAATAAAAAAGACAAGAGCTTGTTCAGTTCATTTAGGCATAACCTGCATGTAATCTTATTTCTAGACTACATTTACCTGATAAAAATAATTATATTGAACCTCTTTTCTTAACTGAGCTGATTTGAAAAAATAAAATAGGCTTTGGAATCCATAAAGGAAAATTCTACATCTAACAGGCAGTTTTCTAGAAACTCACATTTAATTTACCTAGTGCAAAAATGGGTTGACCATAATGATATGAATTGTTAGATCTATCTCCACTCTTTATAAACTGTGTTCCAGGCAGCGATAAACTACTGATGGCAGGATGCCACATAAGACTGTCAGAACTACATTTTTACCTTTTATAGAAGTAGCACATACACGTAGGAGTACATTTTTATCAGTTCTAGTTTCATGAAAATATGTAACCTTTCAAGTGTATCTTTAGGCTAAGCTCAGCTTTCATACAATACATTATAATAAACCTTACGTGACTGCTGCTTTTTTGCTTCCATTGGGGGCTGGTTTTCTTTTAAAAAAAAAATGAGTGTTTCTTTTGAAGTTCCTTGAGGAAAGTGATACAGTAATCAAAGTGTGGCAAAAGTGACTTTCCTCTCAGGGTTTCACAAACTAAAAAAATAAGATTTCATAGTAGCAGATTTAGAGTGTTGGTTTTAGGTGCTGAAAAAATACTAATGGTATATCCTGTGTCAGGTGAGAAACAGATGGAATAACAGATTTAATCAGGCAGAAAAACATCTTCCAGGTTGTACTTGTTCTGATGATAACAGATTGGACTGAAAACTTATGATGTACATGGAAGGCTTCTGTAAAATTCAGTGACTTAATTGATTTAGTCTGTACTTGGAGAAAAGAATATTCCTGAGTGAGATCAGTGAGCAAACCATGTAGCAGAGAATATCATACTGGACTCTCTTGTCTTGCATTTCTATTTACTTGTGGCTGCAGCTTTTTTCCAGTCATACAGCTTTCTATATCTTTAGGGAAAAATCAACTGGACTGTACGGGCAACAAGCCCAGACAGGCAGAGGCTAATTATCCTAATTATAAGTGGAAACCCAGGTGAAGACATTTACAGCTTCAGTCCAATCAGAACTAATAGATAAAAATATGGGTCTCTTTTTCTGGGAGAAAAAAATGAGTAGGGATGAGGATTTTTGATTTTGTGGTGTTTTGAAGTGTTAGGAGCAGAGATTGGTAAGGTTGTAAGCAAAGTGGTGAGAATAGATTAATACATCAAATAGATTAATAGATTAAATGTTGTTTCCAGTTACTTGGAATTTTGATTGTTTGCACCATAATATTAGTGGGATTTGGGCTTTTTTCTTAATATTTTGAGCACACTTCTTAAGGAAATATTTCTCTGAAGTTGTTTCCCTGCATTCTGTGCTGAATGTTCTGGTTATGACTGATTTCTTGCTTACTGCTCTGGGGTTGTGGCTCTGTAGCTGAACCCAGCAGTTCTGGAGAAGAAATCCTTTAACCTCTGGTGTATTGGGCAAAATAGCAAGTATTTCTTTGTCAGGGAGTTTGGATATATAGTGTCATTTGGGAAACAAAACTGTTCTGATTTCATTAATATGCTTTTCTTTCTTGCTGGTTAGTTTCTTTCAGGGTATCTTCAGCAGTGAGAAGTGTGTGACTAATAAAACATCAGACAGACGGTTGGTACAGCTTGTACGAGATGTTCAGACTATGAGTTTAACAGCTGTAGGCAGGAATATGTAGTGTAACAAAACCCTTCTTAGTTGGTAAAATTAGACAAAAAAGAAAAGTTTTCTGTACTTCACCTTTATTATTATTTTTAAGGCCAGGGGAGGGGTTAGGATAATGTATGTCATAATTAAACTGAAGTGAGACTTTTTTTTTTCCCAACATGGACCCAAGTCAATTCTAATATCTGATTTGTGCTGGTCTAAATACATTTTCATACAGCATTAAAGGATGTGTCATAATTCCTTACTCTCATTTTGTGTTATACTTCTTAAAAAAAGTCAGTGAAATGATCTGAATTTGGGAAAAACACTCAGGAAAGACTGTGTAGTACAGTAGGCAGGAGAAGAAGCAGAGACACACGTGCAGAAATGATCTGGGAAACAGCATTTTGAGCAGGAAATCTGAAAGACTGTTGAGACAAACAGAGAACAGAGGTACATTCAAGTCTCAGAGGTGATAGGACACCTAGAGAGGCTTATGCAGAATTTGCTGCAAATCAAAAAGCCATTGAGCTGAATGAAAACAAGCCTGAAAATGAAAATTTGTCTTTCAGGGGCAAAATGAGACACAGGCACAACAACACCCACTGTAAGCCCTTCTTTATCTGTTGCCATTCATAGTTATTTTGACAATGTCTGTCTAGATAGTTCTTTCACATCTCATAATAAAATCAGACTCTTTGAATGTTAAACGCTTTTTTTTTTTTTTTAGTTTCATGAAGTGAAGGCTTTAGTCATTAAGGTCCATTTCTTCATAGAAAGTAAGTGTTAAGCTTGATCTGTGATATGCCAAGGAAAAAACTGAGCTTCTTTTCCCTAAAAAATCCCTACACTTATTCAAAATGTGTGGATTTTTCTATGTTTTCATGGTAGTGTCAAACTCCCTTTCCCTGACTTTACTCAATTAGGGGTTTCTTTTGCATGATTTCTTCAATATCTCTGCTGTTTAACCTGAAAATCTAAGCCAAGATTTCTAACATTTCAAAACAAAACTATTGCCTCAGGATTTTTTTCATGCCCAATGCTTCCCCTTTTGTTTAGAATCAAGACACATGCCTAAGACATTCTGATGATCTCAGTGCAGGCATCCAGCTTCCAGGAAATTTGTCTGACTCTGGGTTTGCTCTTCAGAATACCGCCAGCATTATGGGTCTGACTGATTGCTCAAATGTCCAGAGAGCAGCCTAAGTTACACAAAACCTCATCATATCGTGGAGGGGAGGGATGGACAACCTCTTACTATAGTACCTTTGAATCAACATATCTTCCCCCAACCCTTTTCCCTCCCCTCCCCCATTTTAATAAAATAACAACAAACATTTTGCTAGTGATATGAATTAATTGCCTATTCACTTCTAACCTTGCTATCACTTCAAAACAGTAAATATATAAGGTAGGAGACCTCTTGAAAACTAGATCTGCATAATCTACCGATATTTCCTCTCATAGGTTGGATTATTTTCTCTTATCGAGTTGAAACTCAAAGAGATTTTTTGTTGCCTGCATGGTGTAGTAATTTTGCCTCATGTATCTATATATGGCTGGGGCAGGGGAAATGCCTCTACTTTCAATCCACCTGAGGGCTAGAACCTAAGTTTAATACCCGTTTATTTTTGCCTCTTGATATGTAGAGATTTATAGTTGCAGTATCAGACCTAATTTGCTATTTACTTTTGCTCTGGTGGCATTCTGCAATCCAAGAAGTTGGCTTCATCATGCCAGAACTGCCCTGGGCACCAGACAAGATGTTTTGGATTCATTGCAATAGGAAATTGCCTTACTTAGGGCAATGCAATTGAAAAAAAGTTTGTCCATCTCTGCATTAAATTCTGTGGATGTAATGGTTATTAGTGAAAAGTGCTTGTCCTTTGAGTGGAATATGCCATCTGTAATTCCAAAGCTTGGTAGTTCTATATACTGGATTTGGCAAAGCATACACTGAATGAACAAGGCTGTTAGCTAAAATCTGCCTCAGTAAGCAATATTTTCTATTCCTTTTTTATGTAAGTTGTGGTTTGTGTATGATCTACTTTTTCCCTGACCTTCACGTATTGCTTGTCTTCTTAAAACATAAGCTGTTTCAGCCAGGCTCTATGCATTTCTCTATGCATGGCCAGCAATGAATACATTACAGTTGCAAGGACTCTACAAATACCAGATTATACCTGTAGCTTTCATTTCTGCTAATACTTTTTTCTTGCTGATGATAGTAAAGTTAAAACCCTAATGTAAATTGGATGAAGGATTTTTTCCCTGCATTTTTTTTTTTTTTTTAAAAGCTTGAACAGTATCGTGTCATTCAGCAAGATGTTGTATCTTTAGTTCAGTATATATGTATGTATAGGTCCAGGATGGCTTCAAAATATAAAAGCACAGTAACAGAAATAAAAAATTTCACTGATCTTCATGAAAGCTTACTTTTTCCTTTATAACAAGCAATTCCAAACTAATATGTTCCTAGGCTAAGTTAATACTTCTGCAGACTTTTACTGGAAGTTCATTGAAACACTGCAGAAAGGTTTTTGGTTTTGGTTGCTGACAGACCAGATGTATGGTGTTTCTCTTTTAGCTAATCTGATATCTATCTTTCACATGTGTCAAAAGCATCCATTAAAAGCAATGCTTCTGTCAGTTCCTATTGTTCATTTCAGCATTCAAAAGGATGGATAAATTTTGCAGGGTATAATGAACATGTCATTTATTAGCATTTAATGTGAAAGGCATGTATATCCTATACAGTTTACAGTCAAATACCTTAGGAGAAAAGTAAAGTACTGCTCACCAGAAAAAAAAAAAAAAAAAATTAATTTGTAGCAAATTCATGACCTGGTTCATCAAATATCACATACACCATTCTTAGTAGCAAATAAATCACCTATTGAATTGAATGTATCTCTAGCTTAAGAAAACCCATAATAAACTGATTGTATTTCCATTCACATGTTTGGCTGGATATGGATTTTACTGTGTTTGTTAAAGGTGTATATCCCTGATAAATGGAATGCTTGGTATGCATCTGACATAACATTTGGTGAAATATCCATACGGAGAACAGGACTGATTTCATGAGCAGCCAAATTACATGCATCAACTTACTGCAGCAATCACATCTGACACATCCACTTTCTAGGAGACACCAGTCATGTGAATGGGGTGAAACCCCTGTCAGAAAAAGTATAGGTCAGCAACAACAGGTCTTCTGATAACAAGAACTCTCAGTTATATTTGACAATGTGGCTTCAGACATAAAGCAGTTTGACAAGGAATTCAGGCATGTAAGAAGATTCATCACCATGAGAAGAGAACATATTAGAGGAAAAAGTCAAATGTTTTTCATATGTGAAGATCTTACTTGGTTTGGTCTGGAACTTTGATAAAAGATTCATCTACTTCTGTTATGCCTGTCTCTACCTTTAATTTTACTGCTTCCTGTATGATTGTGTCTTCCCATCGAGTCATGTAATACTCAAGGTATGGGAATAGAGATAAACATAGAATCCAACCTCTGCAGTTATGAGCTGGACCAGTGATGTTCCTAACCTTGTTCCTTAGGTTGACCATGTGCATTTTAAGTAATCTGGAAATTACTTTTATTTAAAAGAAATAAAAGAAGGGGAATAAAATCTACTATCAGAAACAAAGGTTTCCCCACAAAACTGTGTTTTGATTTATTTTATTTATTTCTGCTGTATAAAAGACAAAGAAAATAATCCTATATTGTGTTATAATATATCTTTCATTCACCTTGGTGTCCCACTGTTTTACATTATATCCTTTTATCTGCAGTCCTTCAGCCATGTTTCATTGTCTATACCAATGTCACCAGATGTGGTAAATTATTGGAAACTTATTGAGGTGTCAAAATTCTACTGAAATAAAATGAATGTTTCTTTTTAATTCACTTAAAGCATTTTCATATGGAAAAATAATTAATATTTTTTTAGGAGGCAAGCAACATCAACTTTGCTTCGTACTCCTTGTGAAAAACAAAATTGTAATTACTATTTCATTAATATTTTTCTCAAATTAAAAGCTAGAAGGAGTCCTGAATCTTCAGCAGAGATATTTGAAGATTATCCTAACATTTTCCATCATTCTGTTGCTAAAAACTGAACTCCATATCTAAAAAAAAAAAAAAAAATTCTTATTCTGGTTTGTAACAAGCTTCTGCATTTTTAATTTTTTTTTTCAAGGAGTAGTTCTGTCTGCCTTAAATCACCTGCTGAAATAGTTGATGGTTTAAAATGGTGTTAATGGAAGTCTGTATTTCTTTTTAACAGAGACCCTGTGAACTGTAACTGCTGTCCCAGATTCAGCAGGGATTTTCTTCTGTTCTTGCAAAATCTCACAAATATAGATGGTTAAACTCAAATTTTGCTGAATTTTAAATAGCTTGTCACCAGTGGGGATTACATACACACAAACAGCTACAATTTAACTATCTGTAACTTCTGTGATGCATGTGGCAGGCTACAAGATCCTGCTACCCTTTTTCTGCATTTGTTGACATTAACACAAATTATAAAGAAGTAAGTATGGCTTTTTTGTTATAAGGGATTGCCACCTCTGAGTCTGGAGCTGACATTGCACCTCTTAGGTGACTACATAGGAATGTCTTTTACAGATATTCATTCAGGGCCAAAAGTTGTTTCTAACTTGAAGGACAGAAGACTGTACCTAATAGTACATCTGATCCAGCACCAAATGATACTTTGTATTGTGCCACCAGAACTGATATCACACACAGGAGAAATTAGTTGTCATTTGAAATCAATTTCTTTTCTCACTGCTCTAGTACCTGCGTATATTTTTAATGAGACACACAAAAGTTTTCTTCACAGTACTACTCTCCTGCACAAGGTGTAGGATGTTCTACCATGATCCAAGTTCACCCAACTCCTGTAAATGAAAAGTCTGGCTGAGTATCACACAAGTAGAAGACTGAGGAGATGATAAGCAAACTTTCAGTACCAGTATTTATATTATATCTACATTTTCTATGAATATCACGTGGATATATGACAGTTACTGTACATATGTCCACAGAGATTTGTCTGTGAAGATAAAATTTCTCACATATGCACAGTATTAGGTATATAGACATATGTGCTGGTTTCAGGCAGGGATGAGGTGTTCTGCTGGGGCTGGCCCACAGGATCTTGTTTTATTCCATGATACATCAAGGTGAGTGATAAGTTTGAAGCACAGGGTGGAGTTTGCAAGACACATGGTTTTTGAAAGGCACAAAAGGGAACGGTGAGATGTGAGACCCAAAAGATGTGTGCGGTGGGGGGTGTCTGCAAGGAAATTCCTGCCAATAGCTGGGTCTTTTTTTTTGCCTTGTGGTGGGGATTAGCAGAGAAGGAGCATCTTTTGTCAGGGAATTGATCTGGGAATGGGGTTGGAAGTTTCTTTCTCCCTGCTTTCAGCTCCCAGGTTGAGGGACTTGCTTAGTGGATGAGGGAAAGGCTGTGGATGTTGTCTACCTAGACTTTAATAAAGTCTTTGACACCATTTCCCATAGCATTCTCCTGGAGAAACTGGCTGCTTCTGGCTTGGATGGACAAACCCTTTGAATAAAAATCTGGCTGGATGGCTGGTCCCAAAGAGTTGTGGTGAATGGAGATAAATTCCATTGGTGGTCAGTCACAAATAGTGTTCCCCAGGGCTCACTACTGGGGCAAATTTTGTTTAAGATCGTCATCAATGATCTGGACAAGGGTATTAAGTGCACCTTCAGTAAGTTTTCGGATAACTCCTAGTTGGGTAAGAGTTTTGATCTGCCTGAAAGTAGAAAGGTTATTCAGATGGATCTGGACAGGCTGGATCAATGGGACAAGGCCAACTGTATGAGGTTCAATAAGCCCAAGTGCCGAGTCCTACACTTCAGGCACAACAACTACACACAATGCTAAAGGCTTGGGGATGAGTGGCTAGAAATCTGCCCAGCAGAAAAGACCTGGGGGTGTCAGTCAACAGACAGCTGAATATGAGCCAGTGTGGCCAGCAGGACTAGAGAAACTAATGTACTTTTGTACTCAGCACTGGTGAGACCACACCTAGAATACTGTGTTCAGTTTTGGGTCGCTCACTGCAAGTAAAACATTGAGGTGCTGGAGCATCTCCAAAGAAAGGCAACAAAGCTGGTGAAGTTGTCCAGAGCTTAAGTCCTGTGAAAAGCAGCTGGAGGAATTGGGGTTGGTTAACGTGGAGAAGAGGAGGTTTGAGAAAGACCTTATTGCTCTCTACGAATACCTGAAAGGAGGTTGTAGAGAGGTGGCTGTTGGTCTCTTCTCCCAAGTCACAAGAGAAAGGATGAAAGGAAACAGCCTCAAGTTGCATGAAGGGAAGTTTAGATTGAGTATTAGGAAAAAATTCTTCACCAAACAGGTGGTCAGGCAGTGGAAGGGGCTGGCCAAGTAGGTGGTTGAGTCACCATCCCTGGGAGTAGTTAAAAGATGTGTAGATGTGGTGCTTAGGGACACGGTTTAGTGGTGGACTTGGCAGTGTTAGGTTAATGGTTGGACTTGATGACTTAATAGTCCTTGCTAACCTGAATTGTTCTATGATTTTATGATTCTATGATCTTCCATTCTTGATGAAAACAAAAATACATGTTAACAATGTTACATAAAGTCCTGTATGCACAAACAGTTGTGTCAGAGAAGCTACACTGTCTGCATATTTTAAATGGCATTTGATTTTGGTCCAGTTTCACAAAGTTTAATTGTATCATAAGAAAGCCAAGGGCAGGGGGAAACTTTCAGGAAAAATGTACTGCACCAATTAAAATTACCAGAAATATGTAGAATGAGACTTATGAAAACATTACGTTTAATGTAAATTTACTTCTATTTGCCAAAGCACTGAAATATAATTGGCCATCTCAACATGCTGTAAAAACAAGGAGAAATATATTCACCATCTCAGGTCTACTACAATAATATACTTCACAATAAAAATGAAATTAAATGGTACATTCTTCTTCCCAAACTGCTGTAAATAGTGGCCTGTATTTCCTTAATGTAGTAAGAAAGGTGGGAAAAACTTATGAACATAAAAGCATTTATTTTATGAGTGGACACATGTTACTATAAGCAGTTCATAAACAAACTTTTTCCAGAAACATTTGTGAGTCTCTAGTAACAAATCTGACTGAATGAAGATAAACTATATTGCATTTATATTCTTATATAGTTTTATGAAACACTAAAAAAGACAAAACACTTTCTGTAATCAAGCATCCAAATAGCTACTCTGTTATATTACTCCTAAAAAGTATGAAGAAAAATCTGTGTTAAGTACTACAGTGAATTGTGGTAACTCTTATGACGTGGTGGAATGACATTCAACTAAAAAAAAAAAAAGACAGTGGGTACAATTTTTCACTTAGATTAATTTAGTAACATCAGGGAAAGTATTCTTAAATGCATATGTATTTTGCACCTTTTTTGAGTGGGTATGAAATATTTCTCCCGGCCATAAAGTAACACAAGCGTCTACTTCTCCACAACTCAGTTCAGGGAGAATTATGTCACAAGCTTTAGCAGTGATATTAGCTTTATCAGACCTGCAGGATTAGGTCCAAGACTCTGTGTCTCTGTATTATTCAGATATCTTCTGGGTAGCCAGTGGATTCTGCCTTGGTCTAGGCAGAGTCTAAAAGAAAAGGAAGGTAGGCAGCTAAATCTGACTAAATCCCCACATCCACAGTTGCTGACTTGTTCTCTGTCTCTCCTGAACAGAATGTCGGTCTGTTTTGGTAAAAAAATTTTGGAAAGTAATGCTGGTTGGGAACACAGCATAATCATTCTGCACCACAGGGGCAACTGCGTTTCCTCATCTCAAGAGTGAGGATCAACTTTCAGTGCTGTGGAGAAATTAAAATGAAGTATTTGGACTAGCGATGTTGCCCTGTCTTCATGCAGGCTGGCTGTTCCTACCCACGATTAGTCCTGTCTGGTTGCTCTGAAACCTGCAGCCTCCCATACCTGCTCATCCTCTTCCTGATGCTGACATTGCCCCTTCCCAGCTGGGTAGGTGCATGCTTACACTTGAGTTATTTGTGAAGGCAAAGCTGAATTGTTACTATCTGTATTTCATTAGAAATCACACTTTCAATAATGATTTTTTTTTTCCAAATACTGTAGCTTAAAACAATGTACTGAGCAGGCTTATGACAAGGGAGCAAAAAAATACTTAAGATGCATGCATTATTTTCAAGCCTCTAATACTTCCAACAGTAATAATGTTTTCTTATCCCAAAAAAAAAAAAAAAAATCACCAAAAAACCCAAAACCTATATCCTACTTTATGAAGATAGTCTTGCTTCTTGTTAACGCTATGAATTCACTACAGGAAGTCTTCCAGAATTTGAGACATCATCTTGTGGCAAATTATAATTAGCACTGCATTATTTACAACATGTGATTAGATACCAAGAGATTTTTCAAAGGTAGCATAAAAAGTTACAATGAAGATGATAATGATTCTTTTGGAGAGATACTCCTTTGTTCATTTTAGCATCCTCATAAATGTTTAAAGAATATGAATTAGGCTTCCAAGACAATTAATTTGTCCATTTCTCATCTCCAGTGATGTATTTTAATTATACTTTCATGACTTTAAGCATCAGAATGGAAGACAGCATGCACAGATCACAAAAAACAAAACCTGTTAAAGTCTGAAAGGATAATAGAAGAAATCACACGGTTTTGGGCCTCAAGACTCATCGCATAAGATTTTGTAAATATGAAAAAATTGGTTTAACTTTTGAACAGTTAAAATTTGGTGAGTCATGCAAGGCTCATATAATTTGGGTGAAAAGCGTACTTTGGTTCATCTGAAATGTTACACTATAAATTCATTACATGAAGTAAACCAAATAGATGATCCATTTTGTACTACAATACACAGGCTTACTTAATTTGTGGTCTAGGATATGTGCTGAGGAACACAAATCATTTTCCTGTGTTTCAAATTCATTTACTCCTCACTGTTAAATTCTTTGTCTTGTTCTGATTTTAAATACGCCTAATATTTAAAACATACAACTACAGAATGTTTTTGAATCATTGAAGCTTGAAATAGAGCTTTGGTATATGAGAAAGTTGATTATTTGGTACAAGTGAACTCCCAACATAACTATTATTAAGACTTCTGATCATGTAAAATTGGTGGGCAGTAGTAATAGCTATTTCTAGCAGTATTGGGCTAAGATGTTACTTACTGTCTGGTCTCTCTCAAAGGAATTTTCTAAGGGAGAGCATGCTGCTTTGTGCTATATTTTGTTATTTACATACCAGTTTACAAAATATGAAAGGAAAAAAAGAAAGGAAAAACAAGCTAAGTATTCTCCTTTCAACTAGGAGACTCTTCTCCCAACACTTGCTTTGGTAAATATATTCCCAGAAAAATCCATCTATTTTAATACTGGATTGATGGTAGTACAGGTAAGTGATTAGGGAAACATCTATTAAGGGATAGTATTCTAGATCCATACTCTAAATCTCTACTGGATGCTCAGATGTTTTCCTGTTCATCTATCTGTTTCAACTCTTTTCCTGTGCATTATGTACGTTTAGTTAATCTTCTGTGAACAATTTCCTTCTGCAGCAGCAATCTGCACACACAATTCCACATTGATAATCTGAAGAACATTGGGTGAGGTTGTAGCAAACAGCTGTAATTACAACAGGGAAATATTTGGTTTATTTATTTTATATTTAAGAGAATTTTTTTTTTTTTTTTT
>NW_010253658.1:15496-54606 GCF_000690775.1 Eurypyga helias
AGCAGAGGATTGTTAAGGCTTTTGGCTAGCTTGATAGCTGGGTCATTAGCTCCCTTTGTTAGTTTTTGTTGTGGTTGTTAGTGAGAGAGAAGTTCTTTTTGTTAGTGGTTTGGGGTGTGTGTGTGTTTCTCCCCCTCTCCTGGCTTGGATTAGTGGTTTGAGGGGGGTGGGTGAGGAGAGCATGGTGTTTCTCCCCTCTCTTGTTCTCTCTGGCTTGAATTTCTCACAGCTCTGGGGCCTGACTGTGTGTCAGCTGGTGGGTGGTGAGCTATTGTATCATAAGTTCTAGTTTCTATTATTTTAATTATTAGTCATAGTAGTCTAGTTAGTATCTAACTAGTTAGATAAATAGTTAGGAAAATTATCAGTATAATTTTCATTTATGTTGTTAAATAGTTCTTTTCCCAAATTTATGAGCTTTCCTTGCCTTTTCCTACAACCCTTGTCCTGGAGGGGAGAAGTTGAGCAGTGGCTGTGTGCTGCTTAGTTGTAAGATAAGGCTAAACCACAACAGTGAGTTTTGGAAATTAAATATTTAGTCAAATTCCAACCCTTTCTAATGCCTCTTCCAGATGTTAGAGGTATTATAAATAGTGTAGTCAACAGAATTGCTGTCTTCCCCAACTCAGATCTAAGATGGAGGAAAAATGGGACAAATACTTCACCTAAATACGCAAATACAAGATGTAAATAAAAAAAAGAATGAAAGGCTGGTGTAGTCATAGACAATACTATGGTAAAAAGCTTATATATGTTCCAATTCTTCTTAACTTTATAGCTTTTTAACATCAGAGTGGGAAAGAAGTGTCAGTATAACTAAACTTGAACTGACCTGTGTAGCCCTGTTGCATTTTCACATAGCTATTGATTGGCTTGTTGCCTTGATGATGAATCCTTTTGGTATAACCTCTTTCCTGTCTATATTTGCCCTTAAGGGAGTCCATGCCAGTAGGTGTTTGCTGGCAATTAATCAAACTACTTACCAGTGTATGAGCAACCTGTTCATAAATAAACAGGGGAAATCACTAAATTCCAAGTTTATTTAGGGGATCAAACTTAAACTGAACTATAGGTACACATTTTGCCTACTGGAACTAGTGTCCAGATCTCTGCAGAACCAGCATTTCCACTGAAAGATCAGGCAGAAAATTAGATGCTGCTGTTTCTATCCAGGAAGGCTGGGGAAGGAGATGGAGAGAAGTGGAGCTGATGCTGTGTAATTCCCCATGATGGAGCTGGGTAGCCTGATGAAAGGGTACCTTATTTATAGATTTATTAACGCATAACTTCCTCCCTGCATCTTTTAGATATTCATTACTTTGAATCCTGGCCAAGAAAACAAACTCCATTCTTTTATTTTGGTCTTACAGCCATGAGGTTGTATTGCAGGAAGCTCATAGCAGAGTGGATCCTGTTCAGGAGTGGGATTCATTCGGACCACATTGGCAGGGTGAGACCATAGTAAATAAGAGAAAAGCAAATAGAAATAAATAAACCAACCCAGATCTGCATTCATATTTTTCACACAGAACAAAATATTTAATTATCATATGTTGTCAAGCACTCTATAGATGTAGTTATTTATTCTATAAATAGGATAGCAATGTGGAAAAGGTCATTGTTAAGAAATGGTGCAATAAGCAGGCCTCTCATTTTGGATCCTTATAGAAAAATGGAGCTTCTGTCACTGGAGAGTCTAGAAAAATAGTTAGTTAAAATTAGATGCCATAACCTATATTTATGTCTCAAATAGGGTGGCTTTTTATACCCTTCTTCACAATATTTGTGCTGTTCTGTCTGGACATTGACATCATCCCCCTCTAGGTATGATTTAAACACTACTAGATAAACAGACTGAGACCTCTATGCTATTTTTAAAGAGAAATTTTCATACAGCTTTTTTTAGGAACTTTTCAATAACATTTTAAGACAGAAACTAAACCTGATTTAAAAAGATGCATCCTGTGCAAAAGCTGCTAGAATTTATTTTTATTTACTTTAAGCAAATTCAGAATACTACTGTTATTTCTATGATACCTTTTTGTGATGAAGAAAAAAAACCAATAATAATCTTCTTCAACATCGCCCTCCTGGTTAAACTACACTAAATGTTTTAGTCCAAGTCTAATTTATGCTTTGAAAAACTCTATTACATATATATCAGAGGTGAAGGTGTTCTTCCAAGTAGAGCAAATAATTAATCGTCTGTGGGTTTAAAATTCAGGCCGTGTCATTCACTTCTGGTTGTTTTTGACTGAGCAGAAGTGCTATGATTTCATGTAGCTCACATTAAATGATGGTTAGAGAAGATCCCTCATGCAAATGCTTTGTTTGTAATTTCAAAATAATTTCTTCTGTAAGTAATTATTACTATATTAAAATTTCCTTTAATAAACATCTCATATACAAAACTTGCTTCTTAGATTGTTTTTTATTTATTCTTGGAAATCTATATTTACTAAAAATTGCACTTTGAGCACACATTTAACAATTAATGAAGTTAATGAGACTATCCATATGTTTAAAATTAAGCACTTCATGTGCTTTGTTAAATCAGAGGTTTTAAGGTATGGCAAAGAACAGTCGCAATTCACAGAGGGCACTTGTATGTTTAAAATATTGTCAAAGTGCATTATTTTTGTCTTTTCTGTTTATGGTTTAAATAACACCATAAGATTAATCTTCATATAAAACTAAAACCCTTGAATTGGCAACAAGAACTCAAAGGAATGTTGTTCGGGAACTTTATAGCACTAACCTCAAATATAAAAGGAACTTGGAACATAACTGGTAACTTTTGGGAACAGACAGATGAAAAGAAGCACCAACTATCAGAAAGCAGTGCATGTGGTTGGTTTAGATCTATTCCTTAGTCTATTTTTATGCTTGGCTACTTCCTAAGTAGTTAATTTACTGGCAAAGTAAAATATTTGTCAGTCAGGTTTCTCTACATAAGTTGCCAAAGAGGGCAGAAAGAATTGCCATGAAGCTGGGAGTGTGTTCCATTGAGCTATGCAAGGCTGTGGCTTCATGTTTTAATTTTCCATTGCAGCAGGTATAATTTAACATGTGTATGCCTCCTCCACTCAAAACTTAAACTGCTGCTTTCTGTCCCTCTGCAGAGATGTTTCATCCCAATGGTTTAAGGACCTTTGGTGATACTTAAACCTCGTTTTATGAAATGACGTATTTTTAACAAAGCGTTTCAAAAATCATTTATTTATTTATTTTAAGCTGGTTAACTTTGCTGGAGTCTTTTTGCATATCCATGTGCTATTGAACTGGCTCAAGCAAGGCAGCAATGCTGTACTGAGGACAGTGGGAGGAAGCCAAAATACTGGAATGAATGAGGAGCACAAATGCACATAGCACAGGGAGCTCATCACCCAAGAGGATTAGAAATGGAGTTTAATGAGAAGGTATGAAAGACTCTGTTGAGCTTGCATACAACATGGCTGAACAAGCCTGGGAGAAGCCAGAGCAGCCTATTATTTGGGCTCTGTCCCCTGACATTGTCTCTCTGTGCTCATCTGTGAGTGTGTAGAGGAGCTCTTACCACAAAACATAACAGAAATTATACAGTTTGGGTTTTGGCTTCTCCTTCCCACAGTTTCCATACAATGTGGTGCAGTGCTACTGGAAATGTTCCTTATTTGTGCCAGAGCAAAAGGACTCAATCATTTTCCTTTAAACACCACAACCATGGAAATAGCTGTTGTGGGTTTGCAAAGGTCTGTATCTTTTTATGACATCTTAAAATAACATCTTTATTTAAAAAAGTATTTCATTTAGGCTCCTCTCAGATGTTTTGATTTGTGACTAATATTTGCTTTGAAAACATAATGAAAATGGTTTCACTTAGAGCCCAGGAAAATGGAATAAGCTTGAAATATAAATTATTTGATAGTTTTTCCTCCCTAAATCTAAAATTTTATGTTTTAGTATTTTGATAGTTGTTCTGTCGGGGGGATTGTTTATTATTCATACATACATATTGAGAAAGCACTTAGAATGGCAGAGACTGAGAAACCTATATTGGTATTCAAAGGGAGAGTTTCCACTGATGCACGTGGACTATAAATCGAGTGTTTTCTTAGCTGAAAAAAAAAAAAAAAAAAGACAGGGATTCAGTGTTTATAGACTGGAGAGAGAAAAAAGGAAGCATAAAATGTTAAAATTTTAAAAAATTACATATTGGGGCAAGTATATGATTTGTTTTTGAAAGTGTTTGTTGAGACTGGATGACTTTAGTCTAGAGTTATGCCCCAGTTTGGCCACAAGCAAATGATTGTAGGCCAGCATCAAGAGTTAGAATACTATGGCTTGCATTTTAGAGAAAGTCAATGATAAGTATAATGATATGCTATAAAAAAGGGCTATTCCGTCTAGCAGAAATTATTATATGATCTGTTGTGCAATATTCATAATGGCTTTTTATTGTTTTTAATAAATATAAAAATGAAACGAGTTCTAAAAATGATGAACCCTGCTTTTATCAGTTAAATGCAGTATCTCACCTTTTATAGTCTATGCAGGACTGATCATTATAGATGCATCCAAAATCTGTTTCTTCCTAAGCACGACAGTATAGGTCATGCATCTATCAACTTCAGGTAACAAATTTATAATTCCAGATGCTTCCTGGTTTGGCTGAGTGTCAATTCATGTGATTTTCCATCCAATCTCTTTTTTTAAAGATGTGACAGCCATGGAATAATAAAAGTGTCAAAAGAGACACTGTGGAAGAACAGCAAGAAAAAAGGCATTTATATAGGCTCAAGGCAGTAGGGTCTTGGTGTCTGATGTCTTCTGTTTCTCTGGCCAAGGCTGAGATGCAAAGGATGAGTCTCTCGCTGCTGCTCAGGCACAAGGCACAGCAGCTTGGACACCAAGCTGACAGTGAAGTTGTGACTTCTATACAGTGCTGAGCATTGCTTATTTGTATTCAGTAACTGTTTTAGGATCAATAGTTGGGCACTTTGATCAAACTGTATATGCATTTTGGCCCAGAGGGGAAACAGGATTTCATTTGTACCATTGTAGCCAGCAACTATAAATGGCAAACTCTAAGCAACTAATTTGTTTTCCATATTATCCTCTTGAAATGCAGAGATCCTTGGTCCTTTTGGATTTGACCCTGGGTACCGGGCAAGTAGAAGTTTGTTGGAGAATTATGTGAAGATCTTAAGTTCCTTGGTTGCCTCTCTTCAGAGAATAAAAAAACTGGCAAAAAGACTGGAGACAATCTGTATTCTCATTACCTTGAACCCTGTAGCATGCTACTGATGCTCTTTATCTACAGGCAGGATTTGTATGGGTACCAGGCTCCATGTGGAAACAGCGCTGATCAAAAAATTGTGACATTAATTCCTGCAGTGCAGTTTTCACAGGAAGTGAAATCTTGTTTTCCTTGAAATGAATTAGTGGGCATGTCATCTTTGTCATGCTTTGTCATGCCTATGGTCATTTGCCATAAAAGCTGTTGGCTTTGCATACTGAAAATCTGAGGATTTCATTGAAAGTGAAGTTATTAGGTGGTGAAGGTCAGATCTTTATAGGAACATTAGCAATAAGATTAAGCTGCTTTTTGAGCCTGAGATAGCAAAAGAATGATTTTGCTAACCATGTTTGGTGAGACTAACACAGCTGAATATTCTGTAGCCAAAATGTTGCTTGGAAGTCAATGTCTGGATTTAAGCTGAGAGTCAATGACACCTCTCTGCACTTTGTCTTCATTTTTATGGTAAGATATGTATTGCTTTCTGGAGAAAAATTAAGAAAAAAATAGACCCAAACAAACCGTACAAAGAAAATTTTAATTTTCCTTGAAATGTGACTGTGAGACACACTTTCTTTTTGTTCTACTTATTCCACTATTAGTCTTTTGCACCTATTTACTCTGGTGCTAGATAGCAAGGAAGGAAGGGGATGCTACAGCACAAAACCCCCTACTGCTTTACCTGCACAGCCTCTCTATTTTGATCTCTGCTCTTCCACACTGGTGAGAGAAACCCAAATAATAATAAACATGCTCTGTAATACTTTATTGACCTGAGACAGAGTGTGAATAATAGCCTGATGAGTGTGGTATGTCATACACCTGTACCCTATCTAACACAGATGTGCATATTTACACCAGAAAAATATCTTGACCCTCATTAACCTTCTAATCTTGCTGCTCTCTTATGACAGTGAGTTCTGCAAGTTCATTAAGTTGTACTAAAAAAAAAAATAAAAAAATTAGCATGGCTGGATGAATTCTATTTTTTTTTTATTCAGTTATTTCAGACTTACAGTTACCTTGAATAGGAGCACCAAAAGTTCAAAATAAGTAAGTTAAGTCCTCAGAGTACCATTTTACTCCCACTTTCTCACCCCCCAGGAACAATGTCAATTTGAGTGTAAAACAGTCAGGAAGCTGTTGTAACTGCATCATTTGCCTTGTCTCTATAGCCTTGTTTATAACTGTGTTTGACGATTTTCTCTGCTTGACCCAAACAAATGAGCATTTCAAATGATGACTGCTGACTTTGCCTGCAACTTAACACCATTAAGCAGCAAAGTCTCCACAGTTTCTTCACATTATGAAACACAGAACAGGAGGTGGCTTTCCTCCTCAGTAGTATTGTTCGCTCTTTGGGGTCTGCTGCTGAAACTCCCACATGGTATATTTGCTGTTGTGTTCCTTATAGAAAAAAATATTTCTAATGAAGCATTTACCCAAATGTTCCATGAAGCTTTACAGACTTGGAATAAACTTTACTGTGTAGAAGAGTGATTAAATGCTGCTGTATCTCATGTTTAAAATTTGTTTATCTTGCATTGCTATAGAAATGCCTTACTAAATATTTCACAATATCTTCACTGAGGTAATACACAGAATTCACCTGGAGGTTTGCCCCTCATTTCTATGCCTAAGGTAATATATGAATACAATTATATACTTAATTTGGTGGCATCTGTTACCTTAGAAGATAGAATAGTTCCAGATTTTAGTCCTTGCATAATAGTTACATATACATGTAAGTAAATCACTATAGGATAAATAGGATTCTAGGATAAATAAATAATAGACACAGTCTATTAGTCTGTGTCTGTGCAGATGTTACCATTGCATGTATTTTCAGAGATTTAGAGTTTTTTACTAGAGATAATCAGAATTATGGAAGTCAGCTGGAAGCTTGAATGTATTGTGTAGTATATATTGGGTGATAAATGAAGTTCTGCTATCTAGAGAAATCCTGTGATAACATTATTGGTTAAAATTTTGTTCTGATTAGTGACACCTTTTCATACCATAGAACTCTCATATAACATGTATATGATTTTACACTCCCTTTGTATGAAGATGTGGGTTGTCAACACTCTCACAGGATGTTAGTCACATGAATATAGCATTTGTTATTTTGATAAAATTCTAAAGCATTTGGTATTTCTTTTTGTTCAAAAAACTATGCTACACGTGAATTTGAGGCAATGCATAAATCACCTTGACAATTAAATGCCGTAATAAAGTAATCAGCAAGATGAAACTAGGATTGTTCAGCTAAATATTAGAAAACTAATATTTACATGGATTGTGTTATGTATCTAGGCTAAAACCAAACTCACCAGAGCAGATAAATCTACTGATGAGACAATAAAGTGCAATTTGAACATACTGTTTGTCTTACTGTTAGTAGTATGTTAAGTGGAATATATTGAAATTGGAAAACTAACATTTTAAATGGTGTAATTTCTTTCAAGCTGCTTGTAGTCTTTATTTTAAGCTTTAAAAAAGATACTGTTCCTTTAGTATTTTACTAGTATTTGTTTAAATACTCCAACTGGAGGTTGGAACAATTAAGCCTGGTGGTATACAGGAGCAAAATTAGATATTTCTGCCTCAAGCAGCATATGGTTGAAAAGCTCACTCAAATAACACTGCAAATGCTGAGATACCAAACTGTAAAGGCAAATCTCCATCTTTATTGAAGTTAATGGCAGAGCTTCTGTGGTCTTTAGCCAAGTCAGAATTTCTTTCTAAATATCTTTGTTTAAAAATATTTATGACGTAAGTCAAGAGGTTAAAGTAGGATAAAGACAAGCTAAGTGAGAAGGGAAAGATGTTACCAAGCTGGTCTTGAAAAAAAATTTGAATAGGATACATAACTTCAGCATATTTGGCTCTGAAAATTATAAAAGTGTTTAAGGTCTTTTACTGGATGCTCTGCTATAATGAAATAAGCCCATGGCTCCCTCTACTTCTGAACCTCTGAGAAAGTAAAAAAATAGGAAACATGAAGGCATTGAGGCTGAGGAACTTCAGGAGCTTATCATTTGAAAGCAAAGCATGGCTAGGACAGAGGACTTGTTACCATAAATAAAAAAACCTTAACTGTTCAAATACCATCACTAATGGGAGGAAAGTAAAAATAAAAATGCATGAATCATTGACTGTGACCTCTACCATGGACAAATTGCTTATGTTCCTTTAAGAGCTAATTTTTTTCAAAGAATAGGATGTAACAGAAATCTCATGCTCTCATTTTTTGTCATTCCTGGATGAGCCTTGGTGTTTTTTAACAGAAAAGTGGGTTCCAACCATGCTTTCTGCATCTGGGAGAGTAGGCATAGCTTGAGGTAGGATTTTCTTCTTTCCATTATGGTTTTATTGCAGTGATGCTTTAGGATGCACCAGCTTTCCCCTCTAAGTATCCTCTTTGCTTTTGCTTCTTTTCAGTTACTCTCACCCCACTCTAGGGCCCAGTCATCCTGAGAGATTAATATGTGCAACATCCCAGGAAGACTGGGATAATGTGAATCTCCTCTATCTGTATGATAAAGTACTAGGGCCCTCACAGTCATCAGCAGTGAGAAAAGGCTGCATGAGTGGCAAGAATTGAAAACTCCAAGTCTGGAAATGATTGCAAGGCTTTTTTTTCCTTTTTTTACAATCAACGTATCAGTTGCTAAACTTGTCTTTGAGTGGGTAGATGATCTAAGTATTGCCTCTGTCAGTCTCAAGTACTGCCCTGTACCATTGCAAATGAAGCGCTGATCATCTGGGGCTTGCTTTAACACCAGGCTCAGTGACAGCTCACATTATTAAAGAGAATGCTCACCCGTAAAGTCGAAAACTGCTGCTTTAATGTGTCAAGCAATCTTTTTTTGTGTGTGTTATCTGTCAGATTTGCAGTTTCTCCTGGAGCTGGGTCAAAGTTTGCATCTGAATATATATACTGATAACCCTGTGAGTTAAACAGGAGTACAGATCTTGCCAGATCTCTCTAATTGCAAGTCTTATCTGTTTTACAGTTCTGTTCATCTCCTTTGTTACTGTCTTCTTCCTATATGCACACTGTTAGTGTCTAAAGATGCTAAGTGACATTTAGCAGAGACTCTTCTATAAATGATCAGGTTTGTCTGCTGAAGTGTTGGGCATCAGCACATTTTAAAGTGAAAAGGTTTATGTGAATTCATTGCATGAATCTAACAGAGACATGCTATTTTCAAAGACATAAGGTAATAGGTTTGCTTTGTTTTTAAGAACACATCTGTTAAGATGTGCACCACTAGTCACATTAAATACTAACCGTAGCTTTGGAATTATATTGTAGGAATATCCTTGGGCCATATGTCATTATTCTACAAAATGTGTATGCTAAAAGTTAGAACTTAAGTGCAAGATAATGTTTGCCCTCCACTTGGTTGCTTGATTGCCCAGACTACCTAGAATCGAGTCACAGGCAGGTGTCATAGTGTGAGGATATAGCAATGGCTGATTGCTTTAAACACAGGCAATGCAATGCATTCTAATGTGCATTACATGGATGTATGTGCTATATGAGTAAATTACAAGGTAGCTGAGGACTGTGGAGGTATGACACTCAGTCAAGCAGACACATATGAGCTCTGGATGCTATCCTCAAACTACATTTAAAACAACAGCAAGGTAGTATATTTTTTGCAGCGAAATTTGTTAACGTGACTACTAGATGTGTCAAGGCCTAAGGGGGTATGATCTGTCATTTTTACTGCCTTGCCTTTTAGATGCTTGTGCCAGAAAGGCCATCAAGATGTACTGGCTGTAGTGTGCATCATATTCTTATAGTTGTAGTGCTCTGAATCGTTGTGACCATATATTTTCTTTTTGGTCTGACACAAGTTGCAGCTGTGGAAACACAATTTGAATTTCTAACAGATTTCATGTTATTCATATTGTTAGAATTGGGAGAAATACCTTGAAATAGCAATTTTTCAGGATATCCATTAATGATTCTGATGCACTGGTTATCCTCATGCCAGTTCCACATGAATTTTATATATCAACCGTTAATTGAATATAATATTAGTCTGTCTTAGAGTTCTCCAATAATCACCTAAGAAACTGTATTATCCCATTTTCTTCTCTACTACTGTGGGACATGAGTGTTGCCTTCAATGAGGTGACAAAAGTATGGCAGAACAAGAAGTTACTTATTGTAAATCCACTGGAATCAGTTTTGAAAAATCAGACACGAATCTTGTTATTTCTTTAGCCATGAGTGTTCTGGAAGTAAAGAAGACATAAATAATATGTTAAAGATTCATAATGAAATATCTGGTTACTGCTCATTGCTTTTGATAGGGTTAGTCACTGCTGATTCTCATGCTACAGGTGAGGGTGACTAGAATAATTTGAATTTTAAAAAAATTAGAAGTTTCTTCTAATTCATGGAACATCTTCCACTCCTCCTAAATGTGTTCTGTTTTTTCTTCATTTTATCTATGGCAGTGTTCAATGCTAAGCTCAGTCTAAACTAAGTTCACCAAAGAAATGCTCTACAAGCAGTTTTCTTCTCCAAAACTTCCCACAGGCATGTTGAGGTTGCAGTCATCCGTAGCAGATGACAGCTTCTGCTTATGTTCTTTCTCTTTGACTGAAAATTAGTAGAACCCTTGGATTGCAAAGTACTTGGTAAGTGGAATGCTGTCAGAAGGAATATTCTGACTGGCAGCAGATATTTGATATAAGTCCAGTATGAACTGAGAGAGCTCAATTTTCTCGCATTCTCAAGCAAAACACCAGAAAATTAAACTCTTTTTTTTTTTTCTCCTCTGTAACTCATAAGTCTTTTATACCATCCTGCTTTATAAAAGAATCCACTGGTATAAAGTAATTAGATGTTTTTACTGCTCTAGAGCTGTTTTTGTGGTACTTGGTTTCTGCAGCACCCTTTCCAGTCTAAAAATGCTTACATAGCACTATTTAAAGAAACTATTAAAATAGAATGGCACATCCACAAGAATGAAATGCTTCTCTAACCTGTTCAGTATATTCTCTACGGCTTTTATTTTACCTCTTTTCTTAATCTTTGAGTGGAATAAAATGCTAGATATCTAATGGCAGAAAAATATAATGCTTGGCCAGAAGTTTACTGCTGCAGGACTACACTATAAAGAAGTGTGCCTTGCATTAATGAGTAGTGAATGCAGTCATGTAATGTCACTTCACAGATCAAAAAGGAAGGGGAAACTGAATGTTAACCCTTTTGGTTTTTCCCCAAATGATGGAGTAGTTATTCTTTGAGGAGCAGTAATGTTTGGATACTATAAGGAGGGAATATACATTAAATTTTATTTAGACCATGGTTCACAAAAGTCATCAATTTCAGATACAAAATCTGCATCAGATTTCAAAGTATAAACACTCCGAACCTGGCTGCAATCCTTGAACAGCATGTTATTGGTTTTGTCCCAGTCTTCTAAGTACCTGCAGAAATCATAGATGCAAGTCTTGCTTTTGAGCAATCCAGTAGCTAAATGAGCCAAACATGTCATTATTCAGCTACACACTCATTTGTCTGCAGAAACCTCGCATGACTATTATTTATCACTACCTCATGCAGCAATAGCAATTCTAACCCGTAGTTCATCAAATTCTTTTAAATAGAAAAGCTCCTGTTTTGCTTCTCTTGGCAGTGTTTTCGAGTGAGGTCATGACTGTTGGAAAGATGCTCTCTAAGATTTAGAGATGATGGCTTTTAAATCTGTAAAAGACCATGGGGTTCCGAAGTACAAAGATGTATTTTCTGTAGGGTAATCATAAATTAAGATTAATTAATTTTAGCCTGGATGAGCAACTCTCTGCTGCCTTGTTTCCAGAGAGTTACATCCCAACACTACTCTATAAAACTTTTCCCAAGATCTTTTTCTTGTTTAAGCTGCCAGCCTGGAAGCTCATTCTGGGCTTTTACAATTAAGCTGAGTTCTTTTAACCTTACGCCTTGGCAGCAGTAAGAAAGCCTTTCTGGGCACTTTATACCCTGACCAACCTCTATGCAACTTCAATTCCAAGCACACGTGTCATTGCAACCTTGATTTGAAGACGATGAGGTTTCACAGGTATAGTTGAATGTCATATCTGCCCTCCAGACTCATCCTTCATGATGATGATGCAGGAAATGTAAAAAAAAAACGTAGTTGGATTTCCCAAGGACATGACTTTTTCCAGGTGGGCTTTCAGGAAGTTCTTTGAGGGACAATGACTGTAAAAACACCCACGTGCCATCCTAAAAAAAGCCTTTCTGTTTTTCAGTGAAGGAGCTCATTTTAAGCACTCTCCCTGCAAGTCTAGTGGGTGATCCCTGCTTTGTGAACAAAAAACATTGTTGTACTCTCATCTTGTAATTCCCATCTCTATGATAACAGGCAAGGGGCAAAAAAATTAAGCAGCTAGATAGTAGCTAACCAGGTGAAACTTGGTTGAATAGTGATCCCTTGTTTGCAAACCGGGAAAAATTCTCTACTAAGTAGACATCAAGGGTAATGCTGACCAAGAAGGTAGGTGAGGAGTGATGCCTCTGTATTTGCGGCTCTGGCCTTTCGTTCATCTACATAAATTCTGACTCTGAAGCTTTCCCAATTAGGTTCCTGATATATTTGAGTATTTCCCTTGATTTCCTGATATACTTTTCTTGAAAGGTTAAGGTCAAATCCTGGCAGGCAGTTCAGGCAATATCTGAAGGGATTTTCTCCAAAAAGCTTCCTCCAGTGACAATCCCCCACAACTTTAGGGCTATCTCAAAAATCCAAGGATTTCTGCAATAGTCTTGATATTCATCTGCTGCTGCTCTGCTTCCTGAACTCTGTCTGTTCCTCATTACACTGTCTTCCAGGGCACACAAGGGCACTGAGGCTGCCACGGAGAGGAAGAGAAGTATGTGGAAGGAGGCTGCCAGTAAAGGTGTACGATACTTGACTTTTCTGAGCAGCAAATTTGTCAAAAGTGGGATTGCAGAAAGGTATCCCTATAAAAATTGGATTCAGTCAAGTGGGAGGTTTTGAAATTAACCATTAAATTTAGGAAATACTAGATTAATTTTTTGAAAAAAAGACACAACTTCTGTTACACAAGAAAAATGTTTAAAAATATGGTTACCCCTTTGTTTATTTACACTGATTTGGATTTTACATGAAAAAAATATACCTTGGTACTGTATGGTAGTGATTTCTTTTATTTATTTATTTATTTTCCAAGCAAAAATATCAATTTTAATATTTACACACCTCTTCTTTAGGGAGATAGAGAGGATCCACAGTAGATGGTCGAATAAAGAAGGAAGTGATATGAGGATGCAAAGAAGTGCAAGTGTGATGAAAGGAGAAGAAAAGACTGTCGGGAAAAGTGTGATGTGACCAGAGCCCTAAATGTGGTCACTATTGTTTACCATTCATGTTCATGACTGGTCGAGGTTACCTCAGCAGCTGTTAGGACTTTCTGGTGAATATGAAGTAATTTGTTTACTGAGAGTTGGACAGGTTTCAAGGATAAACTACGAAGTGCCACTGATGAAGTCAAATGACAGGGACACTACAATTTTCTTGTCTTTAATTTTTTTCTAATGCGTCGTGATCTGCAAAGTAATATTGATGCTACAGTAGTTCCTAAAATAGATACCATTATCATCATTAGATGCTTCACATCTGGATATCACAACCAGAAACTATTGTAAGGGGGGGAGGGGAATGTCATTTTAATATTTTCCCTGTTTTCTTGATTAGATATCTCAGCTTCATAAGCATTTATTTAATTCATATTAGCATTTAACAGTCAAATGCCCTCAATGGTGAAAAATTACCCTAGAGGCAGCATAGAAATTAATGGTTATTCTGTGACAGATTTTCTCCCTGACAAGGACTTAAATATTGAAATTCTAATTTATTTATTATGCGGGAAGATGACATTTTATTCCTCCAGCCATTTGACAGGAAGACACTATAATTATGCCTTTCCTTAGGTTCCCATTTTCTCTTCTGTACCTTTGTGTGAGATTATAAGAGTTCAGATCCCCATTCCCAAACAGGTTCACCCTTACAGCAGCACATTTGCAGTAATCAATGCAAATGCAGTGACTGGTTCTTTCTAGATCATTTCTTCAAACTGAAATTTCTTTTCCTTCACAAGCTGTTACGTGGATGACAGATGGCAATGTGTTAGGAAAAATGGAGGTGACTTTAATGCACTCTCTGTACATTTCTGTGCTTGCTCTATTATTAAGCTCTGATTTGTTCTGAGGGAGAGCACAAAAGGCAGCCACTGTATCAGAACACCATTCTGCAAAATAGGAGTTGTGGAAATATTACATGTAGTTGTGGTTTGTTTGAGTAATTGTCTTTAGGAAGGCTATTATTAATATATTGCAGACAGAAACTGAGGACAAGGAAACACAACCCGAGCAAACTTCCAGCAGTTTCACTGTATATGCAGCCGTTCATTTATATTGCAAAGATTTTTGATAACGCAGTTAGAAGCATCCAATGTGAGCAGCGTGTCACAGGTTCAGAAAGGGCTGTGGAGCCGTATCAGTTCCTAAAGTCAGCTAACTGCAAACCACATCTAATATTCTGACATTAACTTGCAACGCCAGTCATACATCAGCTCGGTACATCGGAGTTGTCACGCATGACTTACTAGCATCTCTGAAAACAAAACTGAGAGCGAAGTAAGAATTTGGAAGAAGGCTGGAAAGAAATGACTGAACTTTAAAAATGTGTATTTTGGAGGGGCCTGAATAAGCACCAGGAAAGTGCAGCACAAGCGTGTGGATGCTGGGTTAGCTTCCCAGCTGCCTCCCAGTCCCTATGCACAGCCTGCAGCGGGCACTGAGGATGCTGGCAGGGAGTCTGAATCCTTTTTTAGAGAGGAGGGTTAGCCCTTTGCTGCCATAGAGAAGATGATCTCAGTCTGTTTCCCTGCTTTCTCACAGAGTCCTTGAAGTGGCAATGGGCAAAAGGGGCCACTGCTCTAGCACACTTTGTGCACCAGCCACTCCCTCATTCACTAGCTAGGGCAGCCCCTGCAACCCCTCTGCTAACACGCTCACGCATCAGCCAAGACAGACCAAGAAACACAAGTGGTGCTTTAGGCAAAGGGTGTACAGGCAGGGTGGCTTGCACTGTGATAGCCAGGTCCTCTTCCCTGTGGGCCTTGGACTTTTGATTAAAAGTGTGAAGAGTCACAGTACCCTTCTTCTAGCCTGGGACGTGAACTTGGGGTATTTTACACCATAGGGTGATACGGCCCCTCAGACAAACCAGAAAGCACATGCAGTCCTCTCTCCAACATCCTGACATGGGAGAAATGAATTCCTTGAGCTTCTTGTGTTAGGGAATGGCATTTTGGTGGTCTCTCAAGATGACCTGTGACCTTCATACCTTACGCTTGTCTTCCAAGGTCAGTAGTACACTATGTATTCTGGGTCAGCTTTGATCTAGAATGAATTTTAGTTTCTTTTCTTTTATAAGGAGATTGATATCTCTGAAGATGACAAGTGGGAAAGTTTAAGTAAAAGGTCTGCTCTGTATGAAAGGAAGAGGAAAATGGTAGTAAGAAACAAAAATGTCATTGTTTTTTAAAAGACTCAATTCTGCTTGCCTTGTAAACTCTTGTGCAAAAAAATAATAGCAGTTTGAATATACAAAGGGCAGGGGTTCTGATCTAAAACACCCAATTACTAAGTGTTTGTTCCTGTGTAACAAATAATAAAATAGTAAATAATATTGTTCTGATATGAAAGCTAAGCTTTGATTAAAACACAGTATTTATCTCCATACTCTAAGAACCCTGAAATATGAAGTTACCTGGGGGGGAAAACAATGGAAAAAAAAAAAAAAAAAAAAAAAAAAAAAAAAAAAAAAAAAAAAAAAAGACAAATTATGGTTGCTATACTTTGACATTTTGAAATGGGTAACACCTTTTTTCCCTCGTTTTTTCAACATGATATTTTATAGTTTTTCAAAATTTTAGGTTAAGTACTGATAAACTGCAGAACAGAGTATCTCAGAAACATATTATTGATGTTCTTATGTTCTGCAACTGCCCAGATTTTTGTTATGTCTATCAATTTTCTCTTTATTTAATATTTTTTAACTGCTAAACCCAAATATACATGGTCTGGAACAATTCAAAACCTTAAAAAGCTACTGTAGTTCAACACGTGTGTTCAGGAGCCATTTTGTTTTTGTGTTTTGTCTGGAAATTAATAACCTGATCCTTAGTTTTCTGAGTTTTGGAAATCACTTTGCTGCCCATGATAACATGATTTTTGGTTTGGTGTTTTTTTTTTTACAGGTTGCAAATAACAGAGGTCTGTTGGTTGGGCTTTCCTCAATGTTACAATTGTGCATAGACCTTTTTCCTGTTAGTGACACATAGCAGATTCACATGCTTTTAAACTGGCATACATGTATATTTATCATTCTAGAACTGCCAAAACTTTGTGACTGTATAAAAGGAGAAAGCTACACATAGATTTTACAAATACTTACTCATTTGGTTTAGCATCTGTTCATGCTAAGGTGTGCACATTCCTTAAGCAAACCAACATAAAGCCTTGTTTAGATATAGATATGGGCTTTTTTCAGCTGTTATGATTTATTGAAGTCTTATTATAAGCAAATCTTTTTGTGCAATACATATGGAATTTGAAATACACTAAAGAAACAAAACCAAAGCAGTACTTGAACTTTTATGTGATTTTAAGTTTATGCAAGTGGAGATCTAGGACTTTGAAGGACTGTTTGGGGAGAAATAATTTAATAATTCATAGTTGGGAGAAATATTTTAATATTTCAATAATATTTTCAAAGCACCTTCTTGATGTAAGAGCCCAGAAACCATTTGTAAACATATCTTAACATTTTGTCCCAGGCAATTATTAATAACAACTGGGTGACAAAGTGAATAATTTAAAATATAGTGTTATGTACTAGAAGAAGTTATTTTTTTAAAGTCATTTAAAAAAAAAAAATCAGAAACTTTCCTCTGTCGTCAATTAGATTAATTGCCTTTTAATTTCAAGTGAATACTAAGTTTCACAAATGGCACAAATAGAAACAAATTCTATTTCTGTGTTTGCTATTTAATAAAGGACATGACAATGCAACAGACCCTGGTTAAAAACAGCTTGTAAAACACTGTGAAATAGTATTTTTTTTAACTTTATCATTTGGATTGCAGTTTTCTCCAACTTTTTTGCCCATGTGTGGCTAAGAGATTCAACAATGAAGGATAGATCAAAATGTAAAAGAACCCAGTTAAGAAAGCCAAAATATCTATCAATGATCAGGTATTAGAGTGCTCTTTATCTAATAAAAATATTTTATCATGATTATACTAAAATTTAACCAAATTTCCAAGGAAATCATTTTCCAAGTGTGTTTGCTTCCACAGTTCATGCAGTGTTCGGCTTCTAAACCGGTATTTTTTGATGTGGAGGTCAGTAAATAACGTGTGGTAAAAAGTCATTAATATTTTGTTGTGTTCTCAAGCCAGAAAATCAGTCATGTAATCTGCCACTCTGTGTGTGTGTGTGTACACACATGCCTCTGTCCTTGTGACTGTGTGCGTGACGTTTACAACATCCCGTTTTGTGCGTTTCTGTCAGAGGTAAATTTTCTCCACAAGACTTCTGCCATGTTTGAAAGCTTGTCATGCTACAGGCCAGTCAAACTAAGAATAAACATTGTTTAAACATATTGTGATGAGAGAGGGAGGGAAAATATTCTTGGTGGTCAAGTCAGTACAGTTTTATCACAGTGCAGAAACATGTATTCTCCAGGCCCCATTAAGTATCCACTGTGACTAGTTTTTTTCAAATTTTTAAGCCTGCAGTTACATTTAGCATGTGTGTATTATTACCATGAAGACCCTGAAAACAACATCTGCACTTCCTCAGTTATGAAGTGAATCTTTTTTGTAAGAAACGTGCTAGGAGTTTTACTTATTTTTCATGTATTATCTGACATGAACTCATTGGTACATGCTGATATCCTACTGTTGACAAGAGAATTCCATGATACAGAAAGTATTAGATATATATAGATTAATAAGAAGAGTTAACTTAGAAGTTTCATCATTAGGACTATGCCTAACTTCCGTATGTGAATGATGGGTCCCTAGCAGTCACTTTTCGTACTGGATATCATTTTAGGAAAACCTGTAGGCAGTAAGCTATCCAGGTCAGCAAATGCTGTCTTGTCTGTCGGATAATGTGACTCAGATTCATTTTTGACTCTAGGCATCTGGCAAACTAATTTGTTTTCTTGAGGACCTTTTCTCTCTGGTGTGAACATATTACTCTACTCTTATCTCAGACACCTCAGTTTAATTTGCCTAAGGTTAGAAAAATCTATCTGCGTTCATGGCTGTTTAAAAAATACAAATAATCTCATCACTCCATAGCAATATTTTCCTCTTATTGTATTATGCGTGTGCAGATTTTCCTGACCTAAATGTTGTAACCTCATCCCTTCACTGCTCAAATTTGCTTTGAATATTTGGCACTCAGATGACTGTAATTTCTTCTGCATTCCCTTACTCATTCCCTTTAACCCCACACAATATTTTTCACTGGTAGAATTGTCTGGTTCCCTTTTGCCACTGCAAGTCTTATATTTATAGTCCAGATATTTCCCAGGAAGTAGGGCTTCAGTACCAGTCGTGTTTTATCCAAAGGAATAATGTGGTAATATTGAATGCCCTTGCCTTCTTTCTCTTAGCTTTTACTGCTGAGAAGATGTCATATGGTATGGAATATCCCCTTGGTCAGATTGGGTCAGCAGCCCTGGCTGTGCCCCCTCCCAAGATCTTGCCCACCCCCAACCTACTGCTGAGGGGGGATGCTGGAGAGACAGCCTTGATGCTGTGGGAGCCCTGCTCAGCAGGAGCCAGAACACTGGTGTGTTATCAACACTTTAATTAGCACTGTGAGGGCTGCTGTGGGGAAAATTAACTCCATCTCAGACAAACCCAATATAGGAGAAATACAAGGAGTCCAGTAATAACACTTCAGTGAAAACATACTTTTTCAAAGGTTCAAATGTGATGCCAGGTAGAAGTTGTGTTAATTTTAATCTTTGTGGCAGAAATATTATTCTCTCTATTTAATTTCCCTTTCTTTACTGATTTTTACATTCCTCTTTGTCCTGATTATTATTGTTTGGGCTGATGACATCATAGATAAGAATTTCACACCAAATTATACACACATTAAGCTGAAGTAAACAAGATTATTCTGGACTAAAAAGCACACTTTCACTTAAGAAATAAGTAGGTGATAAGAACCTTGTCCAAAGAAATGGAAGAAAACTATTATGGGCCTTAAATTAAGTAGACCAAAGATGTAGAAAGAGAAAATTTATATGTTTTGAAGTTGTTGCTAATTTTGAAATTATTGGTCTTACTTGGAGTTCACATAGCAAGGTTTGTGTTTTTCTTGGTTTATTGTTTTCATTCTAATATATAAAAGCAAGAGTTCTCTGACACAGTCTTTTTCTCATGCAAAAATAGAAGAACTGTTTCTACTTATTCATTGATTGTCCTTTATAAAAATACCCAGTTGAAAAACCCTGTCTGCCTGAAGAGCTTTTATGAGTGTCTTGATGTTGTCAGACGAATGCCAGCATACAATTTCAAAGAAGTTTTGGAATATGGATTACCTGGAAATTTGCTCTACTTCGTGTTTTGAATTTTTATTGATGCATACTCTAGCTTTAAATTAATGATATGGTATTTCTGGAATTAGATGTTACCTGGGAGCACAATAGAATCCTGCTGTGGCATGTTTTTTTTTTCTTTTTTTTTAATCTCTAGAAATAAAATAAGTGATTCATTGACAGAAAAGAGTTACATAGACCCACATTAGATTGATTTCAGCCCCTTTTCTCTCTTGCAGCTCAGATAATACAGCCAGAATACAGCAATTGTCCTGCTACTTGTTCTTCTGCTATAAAAATATGATGTGAGGAAGTGCCCATGCAGTTTTTATTTTTCATCCAGAGGTGAACATGAAGCCATGCTGGAGATCAGAGTACATCCCACTGACATTTGGACCACTTGCCCAGTCAACAGTTCTGCAACATGACTTAACTGCCAGGAAAACAAGAAAAAATGTTCATGCCACTGAAGTCAGGGACAGGAGTTTTCACTGATTTTCATGACATACATTTTCATCCTGAATATAGAACAGTTTTCTATAATTGAAACAGAAACCCACAACTCTATTTATAAAATCCATTATTTCCAAAACCCATTTGCTTCATTTCAGCTCAACATTGGAAGAAAACATATCTTTGCTGTTGTTGCCTTTACATCAAATGAAATACTTCTATGAGAACTTTCCTATGTTGTAAGAGGAATTTTTCAAGTTACTAACACATTTCAAAAAAATCTTAATGATAACGAGCACAAAATACCATCACCCAATATATATTGAGTGATTTTTTTCTTCACAGTGTTTTATTCTCTTTCGCATAAATACCAGATGGTTGCTTTGTACATGTAACCAACACTTAAAATTTTATGTTCGAGAATAAAATTTATTATTGAACATATGAATGTATATATACTTCTTCACTTCTGCCTGCACTTTTTATTGCTTCTGGTTACTGATGTTAAGATGGAGGACTCCGGTATCCGGACCACAAGACTATATTCAGTGAGGTTGGATTTTACTGCTTCCCCTACATTATACATGCTATTTGAACATAGATGAATCATCTAATCATGCTGTGTCTACAACATGTAAAAAAATAAAAGAGCAGCCAGTGGCCAGTTGGAAATTTTTTTGAATCTTCAGGTGAAAATTGGTAAGATATTAACCTCAATTGCTGAGATAATTTTTTCGTAAGGAAGATACCCCTAAAGGATGACTTAGCCTGGGGTTGTGCCATCATTCTTCAAAGCTGTTGAAATATTTGATTTATTTTTTTATTTTTTTATATATATTCAGATATTTATATCAATGTACATATCAAAGAGTATCCCTAAATCTTATTTTTGTGGCTCAAAAGGCATTTCAAGGTTTTTCTTGTACTATGCTGAGTTCTTAAAGTGATTCTTCATATATTTTCCATTTAAGAATATTCTGTGGAGGGAGAAGGATTCAGAATAAGAGCATTGTCATGACAAATATAGTGTATCCATGATTAAATTGAGTTTAGAAATTAGGAGGAGATCATCGAGTAGAAAGGTCTATAGCAGCTGTCAGCAAAGTCTCTCAGGAGTGGTTTAAAGGATACGTTATTGATCTCCGGGCATGATCTGCTTAATTCTATTAGAATAAAGGAAATGAGGAAGAGTTAATATATCAGGTAAGACTGAAGGAAAACACTGCTATTCTTAACATTCCTGAATATGATAGGTGATACATGTCTGATCACATAATCACTGAGAGAGCAAGAAATGTAGTCTTGGGTCAAATCTAAAACTTACCAGTAAATGTTCAGTAGTAGAAAAGAATAGAAAGTTTGTGTTGAATACCTGAGCCAATTCAGTTTATTCTTCCATTTATCTTAAAGTTTGATACAAAGAGTTCCTGATTACAGTGGGAATATAGACTGAGTCAAAGAGAATATTTACTGAAAGCAATTGAAGTGCAGAACGCAGCTCTAATGTGGAAGTAGCTTGACAACTTAAATAAAAGCTATCCAAATCTTTGGGTTATGTGTACCTTCTGTCTAAACACACTAATCACTAACTCATGGCTATAAATTGCTCCAGACCATGAAGACTAATCCTCTAAGTGCTCTTTTTTGTCTAGAGGGTAAAAAAGAAGATTCATATGGCAGATGATCCCATCCTCTGATATGAGTCTGAGGGAGCTGATTTGAAAACCCTCTGAGTGCACTGATGATTTCCAGTTACTTCTACAGTGGTGATAGGTGGTCAGGGTATATAACTGCTCTTTCAAGGTGTCCCCTCTTGCTGTGGAAATGTGCTCTGCATTACATTTATCTAAGTTATGTGTATTAAAATAGCAGATTTAAGATTGGTATGCTTCACAATTAAAAACTATTTAAATCTCACTGTGCATTTTGCTACTTCAGAACCAACTTGTGACAATATTTTATTGAAGGACAGTTTTTACTTCCTTTCTTCCTTTGCCTTTTTTTTTTTTTTAAAAAGACAACACACTGTGAGCTTTTTTCTGTAGTGTTTCAACAGCAGTGCATACTGATTTGTTTTTTCTTGTACGCAATTTATTAATGCTTTGTAGCAGTTTTATAAATATTCTGCTTTCCATGGTGTTGATTTTCAGCTCTTTTTTTGTTTGTTTGGTTGGTTGGTTGTGGGTTTTTTTTTGGTTTAGATAAAAACTATTCTGAAGTCTTCAGAGGAAATTGAACAAGTGTTTTCTTGTTAACTGTACCTTTAGCAACAAATCATATAGCATGGAGGCAGAATAGTAAGAAACAGGACTTCCACAGACGGTGATAGCAGTACTGCCTCCTGACAGTATTGCTGTTGTTTGGAGATGAATCCTTTCCTCAGGAAGCTATTGATAGCAGCAAAAGCAGCTACCTGTCTTTAATACTCTAAATCAAATCAATGCTTTTAACAAGATTAACTCTGAATATGGAGCTTTGCTGATGCAGTTAAAACTCTGAAAGAAAGGACTGGCATTAATTTGCTTGATTTTAGACACCAATAAAAAGCAGTTATAACATGAGCATCCTTAAACTGTATCATGGATGGAGAAAATACCTACTTCTCTAACTACAGATATACAAACCCTGGCACTTCCAAAATCTCCTCATCAGAGGGATAATTTTAATAAGAAAATACTCTTTGATATAGATGTTGAGCTGTCTTCAAGTGACATTAAGAAAGGGAATTAACATGTTATCCCAAAATGTACAGAAAGACTGGAGCTCCTCGGCTCCCAAACTTAGTACATCAAGTACAGTACTGCCTTTCAAGAACACAGCTTTCCAGCTTCTGGTCCGATTCATTGTCCTGATCACAATACTGACAGACAAGCTTTACATGAAATGGGAGAAAAGCCCTTATTTGTTCCAGCCAGAAACTAAGCTTCCAAGGATGCTATGTATATGATATATACATACACATATATGTATATATGAGCATGTGTGTGTGTTTATTATTCTGTAAGCCTTGACAGAGTTTTAAATGAAGGAAAGGGTTGCCAGCTTTAAGGATAGCTACGGAGTTAATCTTGAAGTGATAGAGAAACCACAGCCATGACTGCCTCTCACGCACATGTGGGCACAGAAAGGGTTGTCACAGAGCTTGTTGCAGCACTCCTTCAAAATCTCCCAGCACAGCCCCTCTTTTCCTTGCCTGGGATACACAAAGGGCTAGAAGCAGTTTGTTTCTCCTGAGGTTAGGCTGGTCTGTGGCTGCAGATGGGGGAGGAAGCCTGTATTTGAGTGAGCCATCCTTACCTAATAAAAATCATTAAGCTTTTGATGAAATCATCCCAATTGTTCTCTTCTTCAAGAAGCAAGATTAAATAATTGGCTTGAATCTGAGCTTTGAAATACATTGAGATTGGTCAGAAGAAGAAACACTGTCCACTTCACACTTCCCAGACCTGACTCCTAGCTAACATAAATCGGAGCAGTCCTGTTGTCAGAACTGTGCCAATTTACCTGGACTCGTGGCATTTTCCCTTTGTTGTTTTTCTTTCCTATCAATTTCTGGCAGCTGGGTTTGCTTTTCTATTGTTGTGAGCATCTCTAGTACCTCACCATGTGTTCTAACCCCAGCCTTACTGAGGTTCCCCCCATAGCTACATGCCCCACGAAGGAGCGGTTCCCCTTCCCACTTGGCTTGGCCTCCCACCAAGGTCACCCAGACACAGTGAAGTGGCTTCCATGGGCTCCCTCTGTCAGCTAATTGGCCTTGATCCTCTCTTCAGACAAGCTGTCACAGTGAATGAAGACCTATTTCAGGAGAGAAAGGTGGGGATACTTTAATTAAAAATGGTCTGCGGCTTTTTTTTTTTTTTTTTTTTTTTGATCATAAGAAACAGCAAGGGAAGAAATGAACATGAAAAGCAGTCTAGGTATTCCCTGAAGCTTGGAGGGAGGGAGATTTTATTCCTTTGTACTTACATTAAACCTAACCTCCGTTAGTGAGTGGAAAACTTTTCTGAAAAGGCAATTTACTAAGGAAAAAAGTCTAGATGAAGGACTCCAGCTGTGTAATCAGACCTGGCTAGCAGGGCCCTCTAAAGAAAGCTCGACTGAAGCTGGACAGTGTATTGAAGTTGAGCATACAAAGGTATTACCTTATTGAAATTAGCACTCTCCCCCTGTGTTCAAAGGGTTCCTTCAAGAAGTAGGATGTATTCCCAAATCTATCCAGATGCTCCATTCTAGGCTTCCAGTTGCTGCAGAAAGATGGGATGGGCAACAGCAAAGCACACATGGTACAAGATGAGATGGGCAATGGCATAAAGGTGTCAGTGCTTTGTGTCTGGCTATGGCAGCTAATCATATTTCTTCATCCCAGCCCTTGCAACTAACATCCAGTTACAGCACTGTGGCACTAACTCAGTCATCGCTTGGTCTAAAGTGCTGGCAATGGCGCCCTTCATGGTGGGCTTGAAATGTTCTTGCAGTCCCACACTACATCATGTCAAAATAAGAACAGTTTAGAAAATGGTAAGATGTTGTTAGTCACATTTGTTTCTTTTCGTTTCCCTCTAAACCAAGGTGTCTGAGTTACCTTAAAACAGGCTATAAGGAAGCATGACAGTAACCATCAATTTACTCTGAGTTTACCTTGATGTGACCAGAGGAGAATTTGGACATCCAGAGAGCAAGAAAGATTAAATATATGTAGGCATAAACATACAATCACACACACATAAACATAGTCTGCTCCTTTCTTAAATATTTGGGTAAGAAACTAACACTGCGTAAATATCTTCTGTACATTTAAATACAAAATATACAAATATAAACATGATCTTGTTGTAATGTATTAACTGCTGATTTTTAGTATGGATCAAATTATTCCAGAAAAAACATAACCTCATCAGGTGCAGCACTGATGGTATTGACATTGGCATGACTAATGCTTTTCTGGCTTCCCACTTACTTCCTTGTTTCTCCACCGACACAAGATTTTTTACCTAGCTGACTTTTTCTTTCTCTGACTTAGCAGCTTTTCCTCAGCTCTAGGACTTACTGCTCTATTTTTAGAATGGCTATCTTCATATAGAAGCAGTAGGCATTTGAAAGGCCTGCTGCTGCATTTCAACACAAAACTTGTGGCAGGGTCAGCAGGTGAGATGAAATCTACAGCCTTCCAAGTCGACCTGCAGCACAGGGTACACTGTGAAAATGCAAGAGGTCAGAGTTCATACTTGGAAAATAAGAGGCAGAGTAGCCAGGAAGCCGGTGATTCTATCACACTGAGCTTAGATCCTGATGCAGGTTAAGACTAAAGAAGCTTAAGAACTGCTCTGACTTGAGTCAGACGGTGAGAGTTTTCAGAGATTCTTGACAGATGAAGATCAATAAATGGCAGAGCAGAGAGGTCACCCTGTATCTGTTCCTGCTGTCTGCATGGGAGTATGAACTCTACCAGGTTACAGTTTTCAAAATGAAATAACCATGTGCTTTCACTGTCTTAAGTAATTCCATTGAAAACAATGCTATGAAATAGCATGTGGGAAAGAAAACAGAGTGCATGCTTATGTTCTGTATTTTGTTACATCCCTGTGGATTGAGGAAGAAAGAAAGAGAACAAATCCTTACTTCCTAAATAGGTTCATACGGGAACTACAACCACGCCAGACTGCAAACAGAAAATGTTAAAAGTTTTGGGTGGGTATTTTTTTTTTTCTCAAAGCCTAAAAGTCACACATTGTGGCATCCCTGGGAATTGATTCTGTGTCTTCCAACCACACATCTTCTGCTTTAATCAGAAAAATTTCTTTTGTTTCCTCTGGGCTCTCAGTTTGCTAGGTTTAAATAATACATGAAAACCCACATGAAATCTCAGTGGGACCACTCTTCTAATACTATAAAAAAATTGAACCTGTTTTCCATATGTCTCTCTAGCAGATCTTTTGGAGTCTAGTCTCTCACTGTAGATGCTTGAATTGCAAGTAGAAATTGTGTACTGTTACCTACCAGGCAAGCTGCTCACCCCTTTTGTTTCCATTCAGATATTTAAATTCCAACATATCTGAGTGTGCCAAGTTTAAAGACAAGCAGCTGCCTAAGTGCTCTGCTGAGTCAGACCTTGGTGGCATTCAAGGATTACAGAAAGTGTTTCCAGAGAGTCATCTTAGGTCTGACAACCTGTAATTCTACCAGGCGTAGCAATAGGAACCCAGTCTCCCACTTCTGATTGCTCGGTGGCCAGATTCCTGACTGATTACAAGACCATCACCCTGTTACTTTTTTGTCTTTCCTTAGGACAGACACGTGATCAGAAATTTTCTCTTGGGAAGATAGCATTGCTTTTAATCTTATACTAACTAACGATTTTATTTATAAAATGTGTACCTGGCAAGTCATAACTGAAGCTGTGCAGTTAAAATATGATGCAATGGAAAATTGTTGGGATTGATGAGGTAGCTGTGAATGCAAAAGTACCTCAGAAAGACAGAGCATAGTCAAAATCCCACTTAAATACAAGTCAGGACCTCTGGAAGTGCTGAAGGAAGAAAGGAATACCTTGGTAGCACTGAGGACAGGCCAATGGTTAGCCAATTTTAAGTCAGAAATAGTAAGACATGAGGCCAATTATGCAGCAAACCTCTAGGACCTGAACACACAGAGAAGGAGTATTCCAATATGCACCTTTCTGTTATTCCAATAATGCTAAAAGTAATTAAAATTTATAAAAAACCTGGAAAAATTTACAGTTTCATTTTATTTCCTGCTGAGTGTAGGAAGGTTTTTAGAGTATTGACCTGAACATGTGTTTACTGGATCCTTAGTAAAGTGATGAAATTTTTTCTCTGTGAAATTTGTGGTCATGCAAATATAGTTACTGGCTGTGCATGAAGCACTTTCTGCCAATGTTAGCTGCAAATCAAGGACAATTTGGTAGTTTCTACACACAGACATGCATGTGAATACCCCAGGATTCAGGCTGAATTGAAAGTGTAGTGCTGCCTGTACTGTCGCTTGTCAATGCGGATTCTTCATAGCAAACATGATGGAAATGAATGTAAATGTTAAAGCACAGACTGAAATTATAACAGTTTCAAATACAAACATTTTTCAAAGAGTGTCACAGTAGTGTATATCAATTCATGTGTCTTTCACAAAATAAACTGATAAAATACAGGTGTTGTAAAAATCAGAAATTATTTTCTTTAAACTGTAGTTTGAACTGATTTTCTATGTTGCTTTTTTTTTCAGACACGCCATCTGATAGGAAAATAGGTACCTACTGGAACTGAATGAACAGCTGAATTCTTGTTTATCCATTTCTTATATGTCTAGACATGCAGGGTATTCAGCATTTAAAGGTAGTTCATGGTCTCTGTTACTGAATACATACATGAAATTCAGGATCTCCTCATACTCCCTTCAACTTTGCCATGAGCTAGTTGGTCTCATTACAAGCCTTTTAAAATCAGTTGTGAGGAGATTTCAAGACGACACATTTTAAATGTAGACCTTTTCCTTTGGTGCTTTCTCATTTAGAGATTGCTTGGATGTCAGGTCTGTAAGACTGAGGAATTTAAAGCAAAATCATTATCAAAGAGGGAGCCTTACTTATGCAAAATCTGTGTCTATCTGAGACAAAAGATCTGAATTTATGTTCAGATTCAAAGCAAAATGGTATGAAGCTACCTGAGCATGACATTAAGATGTCTCACTAGAATTGCCAATTGGTAGGTAAATTACTGGGCAAGCTGGCCCATGCTCTGCTACCTTGCACCCAGCAGAACTTGAGGAAATGGTGCCTTTTGAGATCAGTGGTAGCAAATAAGCCAGTATTTGGCAGAAACCTTGACAGAAAAGCCTGATCACAATTATCCCTAATCCAATTTTTATTTTAATGTTGTAAATGCTGTTATCTTGATAACATGTAAACAAGTATGTCCCTCGTTCTTCTCTGGAAAAAGATGTGTTTTCTTTTCAAGTCAATATCTATATGAATCAAGATTTGGGCCCCTTTTTGAATGGATGACCATTGCAGTACTCAGACATCACTAGACTGAATATTTCCAAAGAGATCAGAATATCTTTAACATCTCATTATTTGAGCCTTCCTGCCATTAGCATGTACATTACCCTCGTCTGCTTTCTCACAGTTTTGAGTATATGAAACCACTCTTTGAATACTTTTATTTACCTTTTTTTTTTTTTCAAATAATGACCAGGTTTTATCTTCACCTAGGCATATGTTATTTGACATAAAATGTGTGGAGGTTTTTCTATGTTTACAGTTTTCAGGCTTTCATTTTATACAGACTAAATAGTCTGTTTTACACTTTGACTTTCCTTTCCAGGAAGAAGATCATGTCAGTTGTATGTAATACATGTATTGTAAAACTGTTATGGTTGTTCAGCCTTAAAAATAACTCTTGATTAAAAGGACTTTAATTTTCATTTGGTTTCTGGAGTGTGTTTGAAAGTTGTATCTGTTTCTCACAGTAAAGAAAAATGGCTAATGCAGTTTGTTAGCTGAGGATTGACAGTGCTCGACATTGGAAACTTCTGAAATCAGCCAAGAAAGTTGTTGCTGGAAAGAATACTAACCTGGAAAGACTTTTTCTTTTAAACTGCAATTCAACTAGATTCATAACAATAGATATCCTGGTTTACATACAAAGTAGAACCACACTTTTTCTGAAGAAATTACCTAGAGAAGATCGCACCATTTCTTGAAACAATGCCTTGTGTTTCAAGGGATAGACAAACTTAGACATGCTAGCCTTGGTCAGTAATGGTATGAAACGAATGCAAAAAGATTATGGAAACTTTTCAAACTCTTTTGGACGTGAACATTGAACATTGGCAACCCATGATCTAGACATGGTAATTTTTATATGGAAGTCCCTGCTGTTGATATTTTTGTTTATAGCTTCCTATGGGATAGGGCTGTGGATGAAAGTTACAAGATAATAACAGTGGTGAGTAAGAGAAACAGTTTTGGCCTTCTTGGTTGTAGGGTTCAACCTTGAAAAAAATATTGAAGAAAAATCTTGAAAACCAGAAATCCAACCAAAAAGCATTTCAAAATTTCTAATCCAACACCAGAGCCCCAGGGAGAGAATCAGGCCCCAATGGCACACTGACATTTGCAGGGAGAGAGAGAGTACTACCAAAAGAAATTTTAGCATAATTTGAAAGGTTGCTGATCAAGAAGAGAACAGGATGTTTGTCTATCCCTTGACCATTTATTTACTGAGTATTAGAAATGGGATGTAACAGCTTTTAATTCTCTGCGTTATGCACTCCCATGCTGATAAATGTTGTGACATTTGGAGCTGATGCTGAGTCCTTCATAATATAGCAGACCTTTGAGTTCTTGGGGCAGTGTTCTTCCAAGAGTCTCTTTGATTATCTTCCTATCACTGTCTAAGTTGACAGAGCTGCAAATGTTATTGCTAGTCATAAAATTATCCAACCACAATGTCTGTCTACATGACCTGCAGTGGTTGTGAATGCCACAAATTGATTATGCACTGTGTAAAGAAGACATCTTTTCATTCCTTCAAACTTTATTGCTCTTAATTTAATTAACTGTTGCCACATGCTATGGGTTAAAAAGAGAGGCTAATATGTTCCTATTGTATATCTTCAAATTCAGAGCATCTCCTGCAAGTGTCCTTTTGCTCCTAACCTTTCCAGGGAAAAAAATTGCTAGCTATTTAACATCTTCCTGTATGTATTTAATCTTTTTCCTATTTCTACCTCAATCTTTCCTCCACCCCTTTCTCCTTCCTGCTTACTTTACTCATATCCTGGCCACACTATTTTTATATCTATAGCTATTTTTCTCTCTGAAATGTAAACATATCAGCTATTCTCAGTAAAAATTGGAGACCTAGGTTCAAGTGCATCCTTAATGATACAGACATTGCCTGATGATTTAACAGTGTTGTCCAGAATTGTTTCTACACGAGGCTCAGTAACAATACTTGAAGTGTCCTTGTTTGTCACAATAGTATCTCTGCCATCTGTATTTTTAAATACAAAAGTGACAGTAAAGTCTTATGCATGTCTCATGCCCAAATTGAGGAATGACAGCAGTATGGCAGTTGCCATTACATTTGGTCAATAGAAGGAGAAAAACAGTGAAACCCCATGATCGTATTCATTGGTTGATCTGACCTCATTCAACCAGACTACTGAATATGATTATGTTTATACGTGTATGCTGGAAAAATGAATAAGCAGCCATTTCTCTATGGACAGTGCACCAGGTGCCCTGTGGTGATGAGCTTCAGACCAGCTTGTGAATCAAAGATGTCACTAAGGGAGAGCTCTGTTTAAGAGTACAGATGTGGGAAACTGCTCCTAAGACCTTTCTTCTGCCTAAGTGTATCTCTCTCCTTCTACATCCACTGTGCCAGACTGCAGCAATATATGATATACTTCCCGAAAACCTGTGCCTTCAGTACCATTGTCCTTGAGGTATACTTTTACTGGGAAGTTCTCAATAAAAGCTAAAATAAGGATTTTCTGTAAAGAGATATCATTACCACAGCATCTGCAGTACTCCCACAGTGTTTTCTGTTCTCAGGACCATTGTGGATGTAATGTTATCTATTCATCACAAATATGCAAAGTCTTGAAGGGATCTGCTCTATCTCAGTATTTCTTAGTACCAGAACATTGCAGCTGCCTACTTAGTGGCATGGCTTCTTTTTTTTTTTTTCTCTGTATAAAGTGTGGTTTAGTAGTGAGCAGAATAAAGTACATTAATATATACTTCGTTGCTTTTTCTGTGATTATAGAGAAGCTAAGATTTTATTACTACATATTGTTTATCAACAAGTTTTTCTGCTGCTGTCAGGAACAAGTCACTCCTGACTCAGGGTAAAGAGTGCCACCTACCGAATCTCCAAACCCGTTGCTCCAACAGAGAGGGGCTTCTTAAAGAACTCACAGAATTGACTTAGTCCAAGTACGCATTACCATCTAAATAATACAAAACCTCAGCACAGGGTATATGTGTAGGTTGTTTAGGAGCTAAAAATAGGTAAAATTTTCAGTTAAGTGCCGCAGGATAAATGAGATGATCTAACAGAAATTTATCTCTGAGCAAAACCAACATAAAGATCCTTACCATTTATGTCAGGAATAACAGAGGATTCACAAGATGTCACCAGGTAGTTGAAAATGCTTTTTCATCACAGTTTTAAAAGTATGTTTTCATTAAAACAGAATTAACAAGACCATACATATATAGCATGAGTGGTTAATGATGTCTTTCTGGGTGGAATTACATGTGCAGCCAATGTTAAATCAGTACAGAGTGCTATTGAAATAAAGGAGTATGATGCAATGTGAAACTCACTTCAGTCATCATGGCTGGGATGAACAGAATATGTGTGGTTATGTTTAGATGTATTGGCATAGCTGAACTGTGCTAATTGAATTGGGTTCACTGGCAGCGGCAGATTTCTTATTGGGTTACATGGAGCCATCTGTAATTAGATGCCAATACAATGGAGCTACATTAGCTGCCTATTTGTTTTAAAGGTGCAAAATTCTGAACCCTGAACATGAATTAGCTGGCCTCTAGGAGATAAGGAGCCTCTAAGATCCTTGCTGAATCCAGCCTTTCTGAGAATAATCAAAAGAATGAACAATACATCTTCAGACTTCAATTCCCTGGGCTGTCCATTTGAATGCTGGGCATACAGAAATCCCTTCAAGGGAAGGATTGCAATTACAGAGCTAACAAGCCCCAGTGTATATCCTGTTCAGGGAATGCTGCAAAATTTTAAGTAATAGAAGTTCAAAATCAAAGTTATTATCCCATCATTATCTACACTATAATGTTCCCTTGCCAACAGTAAGCCAAGGTATTTTGAAAGACTATGCCTGGAGTAATATAAACAGGACACGTTTTATTGGTATATAAAAGCAAAATCCACAGAAAGGAATTAAATAGCAACACTAATACACACTTAAATCATGCTCTGTGTTTCATAAAATTTAAGAATTTTACTTCAAAGGTGGTTTGTGGTACTAATAAGTAACAATGAGAGTTCTCAGTGAAATTTAAGTTAAACATATTGTGGTTTTCATTTAAACTTTTAGAAATTCAAATCACAAAAGAACCTTCCAACAGATACAAAAAACATGCAAATTAAGGATCAGATGCTTGTCTGGTCTTACAGGATGAGAATTTTACCCTGCCCATCTTTTTATAGATTGGCATTACTCGTTAGTCCTATCCCCACTTCTTAGAGTTAATTGTCCTGTTGGAAAAAATATATGGTACATCTATAGGTAAAGTAGCTATGCAAAGAATTTCTGGAGGTAAAAGGCTATTTACTTTTTTATTTTTTAACAAAATATTTAATTCGTTGTTGACAGATTTTGACAGTTACTAAGGTAGGGAGAGTTCAGTTTGACATAAGGAATGTATATGAAGATATCTGGTAATAGATGACAAAGAATTGCTTAATTTTCAGGGAACTATTTAAATTAATGTTTTGACCCTCAAGCCTGACAGATGCATGCTTAAGGGAGGGGGGGGAAAAAAAAAAGTCAGTTATTTATAATAATCTCAATCATGCTAAGAGAAATAGCAAGAGAAACAAGATCCAAAAAAGTGCTTCACAGGGAGAAAGTAAGCGGAAAGGAGGAATGTGATATGTGTCTTGATACATGCAATAGCATCTCAACTACATTGTGGAGGTAGCAGTGTGATAAATTGTATTCATCATGTGTTATTGATTATTTCTCCTGTCCTCTGTTCACTAATTCATCTCAGCCATGACCACTTTCAACATTTAGAAACCAAGATCAGCTTTCCAGGGCTAAGCAGGGAGGCAGTATTAGCAGTATCATAACCAAAAGCAACACCACAAAACTCAATTTTCTTTCAGTTAAGATGTCAAAAATTGTAGGCTCAGCACTATTTTGTAGCTTCCTCAGCTACAAGGAGCTGGGGTGGATGTGTGTGTGTGATTTTTTACAAGGACAAGGAGTAATGGGTTTAAATTGAAAGTGGTGAGGTTTAGATTAGATGTCAGGAAGAAGTTCTTCCTGGAGAGGGTGGTGAGGCAGTGGAACTGGTTGCCCAGAGAAGCTGTGGATGCCCCATCCCTGGGAGTGTTCAAGTCCAGGCTGGATGAGGCTTTGAGCAACCTGGTCTAATGGAGGGGGGCCCTGTCCATAGCATGGGGGTTGGAACTAGATGATCTTTAAGCTCCCTTTCCAACCCAAACCAGCCTATGATTCTGTGATCTCAAAGTTGTCCAGTATATCTGTAGTAGGCCATAATTGCCATCCTCATCCAACTAACCTCATTGCAAAAGCTAAACTGCCCTTCTCCTTACTCATTGTGGATTCAGAAAACCAGACTTCACGTTGCATTCCATAGACCTTGCTTCTCAGCAGCTGGGTTTTCTTCAGTACCGTACATAGTGTGTCATACTGGAACCAGCTGTAGATGTTTGGTGCTTAGACTTCTAAATCATTCTGTTGGAACCACTGAAACATTACTGAGAGCACCTAGTATGAAAGGACATACTTTTGTAATCCAGGTTTCATTTTCTGCATAGGCAGGGACAAACTCTTCCTACTGGTACAAATCTGTGCCTTGGCCATTGCAAAGCCTGCTCCGAGCTCCGTGTCTCAGGCTAAAGGAGTTTGCTCAGAAAATAAACTTTTTAGTGGAGAAGATGTTTTCACCTCTTCACTACCCATGAGCAGGGCAGGAAAAATGCCTTAATTGGCCAGGTTTAGGATTATGAAGGGAGCTGATACCAATTTAGAACTTCAGTTTGTTACAAGAAGATTGTGTAGTGTCAGTTTTCCAGATCTAGCTTCATGTATGAATGCTCTTATCTTCAAAATGTGTATATTGTTTCTGTTCAACCTGGCTTGTTTTCAGATGTGATTCAATTGAATTCAACAATGAATGGTGAGCCCGGGGAGAGAACCGTGGCTCCAGCTGGCAGGAGGAGAACGCCTTGTCCTTTGGTTGCATAATATAAGAAGGACTACTCCTGCTCTGTGCATCCCATCTGTAAGTGGTAGTAGCAGCAAGCATGACTTCCCAGACCTCTGGAGTAATTGAGGAAGGACAGTAAGGTTATTTTGCAGCCTCCTTAGCAGTGTCCTATCTTAGCAGTTTCCTATCCTAGAAGTCTCCTATCCTGGACAGTTATCCACTTGCCTATGTCAAGAATCAGACTTCCTCTGTAATATGCCTGCAATCTGAGTAAGTTTTGGTTGGCAAAGTATTTTCAATATGCAGCTAATGCTGAATATCTGAGCAGTGTTTTCATGAGTTTAAGGGAGTAATCAGGTTCTTATAAGTAAGCATGTGGCCTAATGCTTTGCTGGAGCAGGGCCATGGCTCTCAATAGACTGCAAAATAATTTAAAATTAAAAAAGAAAGAAATCTAATCTATAAAAATGTGACTAAATGCTAACACTATAAATAGACCCAGACCAAAATGCTGTCTCTGAATAACTTTCAGAAGTGTTTGAAAGGGTGGATGCACATCAAACAGGAAAGCACAACAGTGGATACAAACCCAGGAAGTTTGCATTTCTGAAGCAGAAGGGCAAGTGAGCACAGATAGAATTCAGGAGAGGTCTTTCGTTTTTTTTAAACACACCGATCAACTTGTGATCCATGTGAGAGCAATTAATTAAACATGTTTGCAACTTCCAAATTTTCTTTTTTTTTCCAACTCCCATTTACATTTAGGTATTTCTTTTGGATATAAAAAATGGGGGGAAATGCATTTACATTAAAAAGGAAAGTCTATTACATCTCCTTAAAACTATAAATCCTTTTCTTAGTGAAGAAGTAAATATTGTTTCAAGTAATTTTAAACTATGAAGTTCTGATATTGGTGAGCTTTGAACACTGATTATCTCCAACCCAGAAAACGAGTTTTGAACTTCATTCCATGTGGCATATGAGGCTGCCACACCTTCATCTGAGGAAGGGACTGTGGCTTTTATATTGTTGTAATTTAGCAATATTTTTTATTGCTAAAACTATTATTTTTAATATTAATTCTAAGATAAGATATGTAATTTATTGCAAGGAGCTGATTGATCTCTGTGCTTCAAGAAATTATTCCTAGCATAAGTATACAGCATGACTTGGTCTGATTCCAAAACAAAAAATCATTGCAATCCTGACCTCCTTTCTTGCTGTCCTACTCAAATGACAATTTACAGTCAAGCCTTAATTATTTCAGTCACTTAATTCTGCACAAGAATTAAATAATACAATGGAATAAAGGAAGTTTAGAAGCAAAGTTATTTGTTTGAATTAGGCAGTTATCTAGACCACTTAGGTTGGCTTTCCCTAATCTTATGCCAGCTGCCATTAGGAAACAAATGAAGAGAATAGGCCAAGCACTTAGCATAACTTAAAAAGTCAAATAAAATTATAAGTGAAAAAGAAATGGAAGTGCTATAAAACCCATATTAAGGAAATGTACTTTGGTAGCCCCAAGGGCCAACTTTCTCCCAACAAACACACTCCCAGAAACCAGCAACAGAAACCACAAACAAAATAAGCAAAAACCAAGCCAGACAACTTCCCACAGATGGCAAGTTAACCATTATATTGAAATGTGCTGTTTCTACAAACTGCAGGCACCACAGAATAAAACCCCCATAAACTCACAGCAGCATAACATTTATGCAGTTTTACAATAATAAATAACCTTAGCAAGATTGTTTGTTTCATTCAGTGTTGTAGCAATGTAATCAGTCAATAGGAGAAAACTTGCAGATTTATTCAGACAAAAGAGACAGGACACAATCCAGTTCTGATTTTCTAATAAAGCTTTTTCAGAAAAGTATGATGAGACTTTAAATGTATTTTTATGCTACCTTATATAACACTATCATTATTCAGAAAGAAACTGAGAAGTACAAAAAGATGTTTCCTTATATAGATATATTTTAAAGATAAACTGAAAGATTAAGTGAAAGAAGGAGAACATTTATTAAGGTAGTTAAATATTTATTTGTTTTAAGTGTATTGTATGCATGCAGAAATACTGAAGAGATGAACAAAAGACCTCAAAACCCCTCATTATAGTGCAGTCTTAGAACAACAGTAGAAAATCTTCTACCCCATTCCACCCACTTTTGAGCTCTCTCATCTAAGGTAAGAGACTTAGTCACCTTTATAGATGGTTTTCAAGACAGCTTACCAAGAAATGACCCTGTAATATCATGTTCTGTCCTTGGCATTTGCAAGTGAAGACCATTATCCTTGACTTTCCCTAAAAAAAACTAAGTTGCAATGTATTTCTACTTGGTATATTTTTATCACATCCAGTAGAGGAATTTTATCTGTTTGCTCTAAATAGACTTATTTGTAACCCTGTCTGGAATGTTTTTTTTCCCCAGTGGAGACAGCTTGATGAGGTGAGGAGTTGGCATGACAGAAACTGAATGTTAGCACCAATAATTATCATTGAAAGGTGTTACTTTGATGACAGCTTTCCACTTTCAAGGAGAACAAATCAACTCCGTGACCAGCTGTTCCAATCTGAAACATGAACCTCATATTTCTACTTATATTTGGATAGTGGACCTTGTGAACTGAAAGCTAATCTCAGTCCTACCAAAGAAGGCAGGGATATTTCATTTTGTCAAACAGGAACATAGTTGAAGATTTTCTATTTGATTTATATATATATATATATTATTGGTAAAAATGTGAGTTTAAAAAAAATATCCTCATGTAGAACAGTAGGACAATGTCTCTATGGAACATCTCCCTACATTTTTACTTTCCACCTTACTCAAAGGACATTTTCTGGACACTTCCTTTCAGTTCACGTTGAATTTCTTGAATAATTAGACTGGTATCAACCACTTCTACTCTGTTCCATGTGCACCATTGCAATCAAAACACTGATATTTTTACTGGAGTGTAGAACAACCATATGTACCCTCTGCCTATTTTCATAGCATACTTTTGAAAGGAAAGTAGTACCTAGGCCACAAGATATGCTTTCTTTCCTTCTATGAGATTTGCAGCACCTCTAATTTTGAGTTAGAAAATTACATATGAACACAAAGTTCAGGAAGATGAGCGTACCTTTGAAAAATGTGTGCACCTTAGATGTTCATTTAATATAGTGGAACTAGTATTCTGAGAGAGAAATATGTCTTCAGTTTTTAGATATTCCCAGTTGAGAGAGGAATATGAATAACTAATGCAAATAAATAGTTGAGGAAAAATTACGTGTGTATATGCATTATTTTAATTTTGTATTTTTATTAGTAATACATAATTTTTTATTTGTGTGCCTAAACACAGGCACTGATAATAATAAATTTGAATAAAGCTCAAGAGCAGAAAAAGGGATTTTCATAATATCTTTCCACAGGAATTGTGCTCCTAAGGTGCTTTGACCCAAGTTCTCATGAGCATTTAGGTAGCTAAATTTGCACTGAATTAAACTACTTCCATTTTATTTGAAGCATAATGTTCTAGATGCTCTTGAAAACACCCAGAAAGATCACATCCATCTAGGCTGTGCACTTGAATTGACAGTAAATGTGATATGCTTACAACTCATGCTCTTAGCCCACTTTGAAACTGGCCTTATTTGTAATGCTATGCACACACCAAAAAAACCCACAAACATCAACCGAAACCAACCAAAAAAAAAACCACCACCATCAATTGTGCCCTTTATATATAAATTTAAAGATACAGATTTTATGTGGATACCCCAATAAAACATACAGATGGTCTAATGAAAGAAGGAAATATGTTCATCAGTAAACTTTCTGTACCCTTTCATAGCCATTTTTGACAGGCTGAATTACTGTCAATCAGAAGTAAGGAGATCTGTTGTAATTCTACTCAAGTTTCAGTTATTTGGTTTGGCTGGGAAGCCTTTATTGAACCTGAAAATGTTGAGTATTTCATAATTTTGCTATAGGTTGACAAATTTGGTATTCCAGCAACAACATGGACAGCCAGTGAAGAGGAGTAGGAAGGAGAAAGATGGAATTTGATGCATCCGTGATTTTATGCCACTTATCATTGTTGATTCTAACTGGGTAATGAAAATCAAATCTGTAAATTTTTTAAGCAGAAAGTCACTGGAAGTGGGTGTCTAATTTCTTTAGGTTGTTTGTAGACGTCCACCTTAATTATTTCTTCTCTGGTCAGAATTGCTAGATAAAAATTCAGGATCACCAAGCTCAGTGGGGTTTTTTATTTATAAATAGCCTTTCATGTCTTTTGAATACTAACTTTATTAGTCTGACTATTTCCTGCTTCTTCTTACTAATGGATGCAGATCTTACTTGTGTGGGGAAAACAAACAAAAAAAAAAAAAGTTAAATGGCTCTGGCCAAGGGCATTGGACTCTGGTCCTTAGCAGATTTTGGTCTGTTGCCCAGGACTGGAAACTGATTACCTGAGCTATGTAGAAAACATTTCCAATTAACACAGTGCATAAAGTTTCACTGAAACAATAAGATCCACTGCAAATTCACTAATCCACCTTGGAAAAATGTTGTTACTGTGAGGGAAGTAACTACTTCTTTCATTGTTATGTATTAACATATTTAGTTTTTGTATTATAAAATATTAACAACATAAACACTTCTGAAAATGTCAGAAATAAAGGACAAGTGATGTCCTTTATATATAGTTGATATATACATATATATAT
>NW_010253659.1:0-5548 GCF_000690775.1 Eurypyga helias
CCGGAGTTAAACCACGACACCAAGATAACACAGAAGGATTTATAGAATTAAAACCACTTCAGGATTCCTCTATATGAAAACAAACCACCTTTGTTTTAGCTTTCCAAATGGCTAAAGAAAGCTCCTGAAGCATTACTGCCTTCTAGCAAAACACTTAGTGAGGGATTTCCCAAGAGAAAATGCTCTTTGAAGAATGTGATTCCTTTACAGCATCCCTGACTAGGAATGAGTCCCATTTACGTAGCTGAAACACCAGGGTACTTGGGAGCTGCATTTGAATCTCAAGCAGACAGTGCTCTTGAATGTCCAGAAACAGAACTTGGGGAGAGGATTTCATGCAATACAATGAAATGTAGAACAGAAACAAAAATTCTTGCCCATGAGAGAGTTGGGTTTGTTACTGGAAATAAAAAGAATTACACAACTACCATCAGATAGTAAGCACATAAGCTTTTCTGCTGGATAACTCAGGTTATGTTGCACCTGATCAAGACCTCTCTGATGATGTTTGAAGCCCTCCATAGCAAGATGTGAGGTACACTTCAAAACTGTTAAACTGAGGAACACCATAACAGTTAAATTCAGGAGAAAAAAGAAAACTCTTTAAAGTGAGAGACCAAAATTTGAATACGAGCTCGAACAAACTGGAAATCAGATGGCTCCACAAAAAAAGAACATTTGCAGGACTTCAACTTTCAGTTTCCCTAAGATATATTCTCCTCTCCCACTCTCTCTCTCACACACACTCATGTGTCCTTGAATATCTAAAAGCCATAAGCAAGCAAAGTGTCTCTATTATCCAAGTTATTCCTCTTTCAGCCAGACTGGGAAAAGAAAGAGCAAAGAGTCTCTCATTCACTACTCATGAAATACCATGAACTGCTTAGGTACTGAATGTTTTTATACCACATAAGGATCTAAACTGATAGGATTCAAACTATTTACATTGCTGTAACATGTAACACAGAAAATTATGCTCTGTATAATTCTTATTACTGTAGTTGAGGATGCTAATCAGAATGTGATATAGGCTTAGATAATAACATTTTAGTTGATAATTAGGGTGGAAGTTGGCAGCTAAGACCCAGTATGGGGCTGAATAATGCTGGATAATACTTAATCCTGACAGGCAAAGGGGAGGTGGGGACTGCAGCTCAGATGAAACTGGGCTTGAGAATAGCTCCTTCAATAGGTCATTTGCAAGCTGGAGCTACTCCAAATATGGCAAGGGCGTGCAGGTGATATTCAGTGGCAGAAGACATATACATGCATGTATATACTTGTAACTATGCTTTGAAGTTAGGATATAATGACTTGGAATATACAAGGCAGAGAGAAGCTTTGATTAGTAAATGTTGGATTTCTAGCTCTGGACAGCTAGAAATTCCTTTGTCCTTCTGCTTCCTGACGTATAATATGAACTGTGATTTTGCTCCGCAGCTTGCTATATGGCCTGACAATCCTCCTGCTGCATCTGATGAGGCTGAGGAGCCCAGCAGGAGGGGCAGCCAACACGTGAAAAGACACCACATTAAAACTGAGGTCCCCAGACTAAACTATTCACATCTCCGCATGGCAGAAAAGCAAAACGCGGATACTGTGCAATAAGCAAACATTCCACATCATACACGCATATATGTTATCACGTAGTGCTGCTTCTGCTTTCTCAGTGGCCAAGGGCAAATTAGGAAATCCCTCTGTAAAACATGCCTAAGCAGGAAATAAACCACAGGCCTCCAGCTCTAACAAACACAGATCAGGAAAATTTCCTGCTCTGCTGCAAAGATTTTCTATACCGTTCCACTCACATCTTCACAAGCAACTCAGCTACAGGATGGGTGGCATGAAAGAAGGTTTTAGAAGGGATGCTGAGCAGCCCAAACATCTCTTGGGTTGGAAAATTTGTTGCAAATATCTTCATCATTCAAGATTAAAAAAAAAAAACCTCCATCCCTGGGATGATTCATTCCATTAAAAACAGAGACTCAGATTACAGAATCACCATGAAAATAGCCATGCAACAGTATCTCATGCAACCTTCTGAAAAACATAGCTGTCTGCTCATATCAATAAAAGCACTGGAAATCACAGTGAATTGCATATACAAATTACTGAAAAAGGAGACAATTTTAAAATTTTCATTTTATTATTGGTTTTCTCCTATGAATAATTTTGACTTTCTGAAACAATCTTTAAAAGAAAAGGGGAGCCTCTTTTATCATGCAAATGTGAATGCAAAAATGTGAAAAAAATTAAACTGCAGGTTACATAAAGAAGAAAGAAACATATCAAAGTTGCTCTGAAAAGCTTGCTTTTCCTTAGGGAAATTAAACTTGCAAATGTATTCCCTTTCTTTTCAAACATTTTTGCTCCTTTTTTTTTTTCCTTTTTTTTTTTCCCCCCCTTTTTTGCTTTTGCAGGTGCTGGTGGGAAATCAAGGAAGGCATTCAAATGTAGATTAATTTAAAAATATGCATCTGATTGGATACTGTATTTGCTGTGAGCTTCTACTGACTGTAGTTCAAAGGCTCAATTAAGACAATGAGAAGAGACTAAGATGAGGCTCTTCTAATAGAGGCTTTTTCTTTCCATGGAGAGCAGAGATTGTTAATTTAAAAGAAAGGTCTTCTACAACCAATGCCATCTGTGTAGCTGAGCCACAGAAATCTTTATTTTCAAGCACTGTTCAATAAGGGATGAATAAGCAAACACACAGAAACAATCGCCAACATGCTGCAGGCACACATTCAACACCCAATATTTAAATCTATATATTCTGCAAACCTGCCACTCATTACAATTCTGGCATCAAGGGATTACAAGCATTGGTGACTATCCAAAAGGATTACTTGTTTTCTTCATTGAGAATATCTGTTACTCGGAGAACAGGAGATAGGAGGAGGCAGGATACCATCATTCCATTTAAGAAAAACCTGAAGCAGGTGAGAACACATGAAACAATACAGAAAAGACAGATCTTCCCCTTTTTTACACTTTTGCTGTGGTCCTTGCCTGCATCTCCCTTGTCTTGCTGGAGTTTACATTGGGACTGTCAGCTCTGTGTGTTCTTTAGTTTTCCATAGTATCCGTATGCAGCAGCACTTTGCTGGAACACAGGAAGAGCCCCAGATGGAAAAGCAACCCTCAGACAAATTGGGTGTAACTGGGCCATGTGGTGCCCCCCTCTGGAAGTCATCTTTCCCAAAGCACCAGTACCTTGCAGTATCTATTCCGGTGAGTCAACGTGTACAGAACCAACACCGATGCCCTCAGTATCCTGTCAGAGTTTGGGTTAATGCATTTACTATGCAATGGATTTGCTCAAAGTACTGCCATCGCCATAAGAGAGCAGAGGATGGCAGCGACCAGTCAGGATATGGAAAGCCACAGCATTTCCAATATAAAAATCCCCAAAGATAAAGACATTTTCTGCTAAAACAAGGAATGACAGCAACTCTGCCCACTGATCACCAACCTCCCATCCTTTCTCCAGTGCCTTTTAGCAACCATCTCCATCCAAGAAATCCACCCAAACCAGAAGCCCCTGGAACTGACAAAGCCAGCTGGTACTTGGGCCCCTGACTTTCCTATCCAGAAGTCTCAACTTTGAGCATGAGGAAAATGCTGTGGGAGCAGATATTTGAAGTTTCTTCGTTTGTTGTAGCGGAGCAGAGCTGGATGGTGCAGGAACCCCGAGGGGTGGTGGTCACCAGCCTACTGCCCTGCACCCTATAGCACAGGGTACCCTGGCTTTACAGCAAAGTTCTTCCAGCTGGAGCCACTCCTTTGTGACCTGCTCTGCGCCGGAGGTAGCGTGGCCTTGAGTAGCCTTTCATTGTCTTGCTACAGCAACACAACTTCATTAAAATATCCGTTCACTTCCTGAGCCTCCCTAGTGCTGGCAAAAATCATAAAACAAGCCAATGTAATCAAAAGTCAGGTCTTCAGACACTGTATGCTTTATCTCCAGTATTAAATATATTGAATTTATTTCTTTTAATTATATTTATATTATTAGCTCTTACATTAGCAGCTGCTTAAACTGTTTTATTATGAAAAAGAATATATGAGAATGATATATTTACAATTTTGTTTTCATCAACATTTACTACTCTGATGTATTTTGTTTGTCATTGTTCTTAAAACATTTGTTTTTATGATGGTTTTCCTGCAGTAAGTTGTTTTTCTATTAGTATTACTGTACACAGTTAGGAGATTTTCTGGATGTATTATTTGCCTGGGCACTAGGATAGATTAATTGAGAAGTGTCATTGCCCTCCACTCAGCCACAGTTAAAATGCCGTTTTATTTTCTACTGAATGAATTTGTCTTTGATAATTTTCAACTTATTTAAATTCTTCAATCCTCATTTGTGCAGCAGATTTAAATAAAAATAATGGGAGGAATGTTGAAAAAAAATTATGGAAAATGAATTTAAAACGTTTTTTTATATCATTGCTCTCACCACTAGCAAGACTGCAACTTTCTTCCACAAAGTCCATTGATTATCACCTCTGAGTGCAGCAAACTAATCAAATGGTTCATAGCCATACTTTACACAACCTAGAAAAATGTGAACAGAAATAGGAGTGCTACATATCTTAAATGCTGGGTACTGAGTGAGCATCTGTAGTTACTGCCTGATCTGTTCTTCTGTAGCTGTCATCAACTGTAGCTTCCATATCTGAGCTTCTGTCAACAAGACCTGCAAAACAGCTTCTCTGTACAATGTGAGGCACCGGAGTTAGCGCAGATAATTTCCTTTTCTTCTTCTTTGTCTTCTTCTGTTTATAGATTTATGATGCATTTTTATACAGCCCTATACAGCTAAATGTATCCATGTTTTTTATATATTGATAAATGTACATGGAAATGTATAAATATATACATTCATATGCATATGTATACAGGAGATAAAATATAGTGCTATTATGCACATAACCCAGATGGTATGGTAATGATGTGTAGAAAACAGCAGTATTTGCTGAAAAACATAAATACTTTAGTGGCTCTTACATGCAGAATGTTTTGTATAGTGGTCTATAGTGTCTATCTGAAAGACAGAGCCAAGGTTGTAAGTGTAAACAAAGAGTTAAACTCATTGTCACCTTTTCTTTTGTTAAAGGTATTATCAGTTACCTTTGTTACATCATTTATGGACTTCCAGCATTCCTTTAGAATACTCTAACTTACACCTGAATTCCTATCACTTACCACTACTTTTACTTTAACTATTACACTTTAATGCTACAATTACTTATTCCAGACAAAAAAGATTCCTAGAATCCTAGATGCTTCTCAGACAACACTATATATTAGCAACAAACAAAAATAATATGTTTTATAACTTGATTTTGATCTTCAAAATAATAATAAAAAAGTATTACAGATATTGTTAGGGTATGTAGCTAGTGCACCCATCTCTACGGTGATGAATAGCTTGTGTTTTAACAGGTCATTTACATAAAAATTACTTGGTGTCTCTGAACAGTAAAGCTATTCTAGAACGGAGATACTTAAAGTTACTTTAACACATTGGTTTAATACA
>NW_010253659.1:5577-10995 GCF_000690775.1 Eurypyga helias
ACTAGGGAGGAAAGATTGGGTAATTTTTAATTGCTCAAACCTAGTTTTAATGTAAACCAGCTGTGCTCAGCTGTAGTTCATGACTCTGAGGCCTCTTACGATGGTGGAACAATAGTATGTGATAATTGCCACTTCTGCCAGAGCAGAAGGAGTGAAACAATATACTTGATAAAATTCAATGACCTCGAGGCTACACTGTCTGTGCTCTCATATATAAAACTGTAAATGCCAGGAAGAATAAGAGCTGATCTTGAAAAAGAAAATGACTGCTGCCCATGACATGCCTCAGAAAGAAGTACGGCTCAACCGGCAAAGCTCAGGAGACACTTGCAAAGGTAGACAGTGTTAGGCATCCTCAAAGAAATGATTGTAAGTGCACCCCGTTTGTCCTGACTGTAGTGGAAATATTTACTCATGGCATCAGTGGCAAGTGTAATTTTCACAGTACACATACGCTATTTGGTGGTAGGTCATCAACTTAAGGACTGCACAAGCATGTTGCCCAGGAAACCCTCTGGTGCACTTCATGAGCCAGGAGATTAAAACAAAGAAAACGGAGTCCCACAGGGAGAACAACAGCTGATGCTTGCTGCAGTACATGACTGGTCTTACAGGTTATTGGCCAGCAAAAGTTAAAGACCTCTACATTAGCACCTATGTTCCTCAGGTGAAATACTTTGTCATCATACTTGCTTGCCCTGTTCAGCCCATTTAATTGATGAGGTCATTGTTCACCAAGGCATTCAACAATATGCTGGATTTAACAGTGAGCAACTCAGAAGTCAGGCACACATTTAAGCATTTGGCTGAAAGATGGTCTATTTTGTGAGAAATAATTAGCTGCTCTTATACCTATTTTTTAGCTTATAGCATATCAAATGATGTTTATATTGCCATTAACACAGCAGTCAGAGTTAACCAGGTACTAGGCAATGAGTTTCAGCTGAGATGACCCAAGACCTTAAATACCTGGATTTCCCCCCGGCCCCTCTTCTTAATTTCTCAAAATCGAGATAAATTGTAGAAATTTTCACATATATGTAGGAGATCCATTAAAAAATCACTATAAAACCCATTAAAGGGGTGGGGGTGATGGGGGTGTGTGTGTGAAAATACCATAGGAATTTTCACTAAATGAACTCTATAGCAAACAGAAGAAATAAAAACTGATTTTCTTGAAAAATTTCACATTATTGGATAAAAATAGAACAATGTGCTGTTGATACTTTATTTCAGCTAGAAAGAATAAATTCTGGTACAAGTGTAATACAGCTGTGAGCACCTGCTGAAGGTGTGTGGTACGCTCTTTGGTAACATTCCTCAATATAGAAACCAAAACCAATGACAACCACAAGCAAGTTTGGCAACTTTCCTGCAAGGATTTTGAGTCTAGTCATTATAAGAAGCCCAGCTGCTGTTCCTTTTTAGTTTTCCACTGAAACTAGGAGGGAAATTAACTTGAAGTGACAGAACTTACCTACTTTGGGGGATAAGAAAAGCTACATGGTCCGTTACTGCAGGTTAGAGGATGTAGAGCAGTTTATTAAAGTCTGGCAGCTGGATCACTTTTCTGAGCCATTGCCACCTTCAACACTTCAGTAGAAAAGATCCGATTTACAAGGTCTGATTACGTACTGGCCAGTCCCAGCATTCTGTCTCCAAAAGTGGTTTGCAATTGCTAGTTTGGAAAAACAAAGATACACAAATACACTTGCCTCATTGTTTTACAGGACCCAAGGGATGAAATTCCCTCTTAATCCCTCTTAAATACAGCAAACAAACCACTGTTATTTCAGTTCAGAAAGGTTGCTGTTTGTCCTCTTAGCAAATACACAGGTGGATGATCTTCAAACCATTTTTACAAAAGCCTTTCCAGTTTGACTTGCAACTTGTGTTAAAAAAAACAAACAAACAAAAAAAAAGAAATAAGGAAAAGATGAATGTTTCTTGAAACAAGAGATCCCCAAAGCAGCAGCAATGTCTCACTTCAGAGGCCTCTTATATGGTTCCAGAGAATACAGGTGCAAATACCATAACAAATTGAGAAAAGAAAAGCATAACGGTGGAATCCGCATCCCCAAGTGAATTATGAGGGAGAGGGTGACTGAACACAGCCACAGAGATATGCACCAGCTGCGGTTCTCATTTATGCAACCAGCTGCCCCATCAAGAGAGCACCCAACCTACATCAGAAGAATTGATGCATTTTACAGCTATCAGTACCACTAAAAACAAAGTGCTCAGACTATTTGTAAGGAATAAGGTGGTATTAATATAAGCACAAGACCTGCAGATGGTGTGGAATCTGGTTTAGAAGCATAACAACACAGAATTTCTCCCAGGCTACCTATTTTTTGTGAAATGTTGGAAGAGGCAGAGCAGACAAGGAGTCTTTACTTGGATGACTGCTTGAAGAAGCAAATGGTCATTTGGGGATGCTTGCTTTGCTTCTTTTTTCATTTAAAGTCAAAACACAGCAAAAAGAATCCTCCTGATTTCCACAAGATGTTCATGAAACAACAATAAAGCATCCATTCTTTGGACCAAAAAGCCCCAGCGTTATGAAGATATCCACTGTTTCTCATAACTGCAGTTTGGTAGTAAGCAGCTATGGGATCTGCGGTCCTGTGTTGGTCAAAGAAGACATACACTTCTAGGAGTAGCCTATTTAAACCTGATAGCCTGTTATTCTCATTCCTATTTGGATTTGCCTGAGAATATGCCTGCAAGGATAATGATATTTAGAGTAACAGAGAAAACAAGCAGCTCAACAACTCCATACTACTACAGAGTACTACATATTACACAAATCTTGGTTTATCTACTCTTACGGTCTATAAAAACAGCATTTTTTTTTTCTTTTAAGATCATAATGGCAATGGCATTTTTCACTCATTTTCTTGCTTTTAAGGAGTTCTCAAAAGAAATACCTGAAAGGGTGACATAACTTTCTTTTTTAATGCCTTCAGCTATTGAGTTCCATGTGGTTCAAATTACCTTCCATACTGGGAACCTCTGAGGAGGCAACAATGGGTGAGGCATCATCATTTTACATGAAATTCAAAATCTGCATGTTTTTTTAATAATAGTACTTTATGGTTTTCAAAATCACCATGTATAAAAAGAGGTGTGAATTGTAGGAAAGACTAATATAACTAGGAAAGAGGAGTACTTCAGAAAAATAAAGACAATCTCATTATGTTGGAGTGACCTGGCTCAGCTTGATTTGTTTGGATGATAGGCACTAATGAAGTTGTCAATCCACAGAGAGAAAATTTTCAGGTGACAACTCTTAAAGAAGCTAGTAAGAGATTAAGATCATGAACATTCAAAAGCCTAAAACAGTCATAGGTTTCACTACTTTGCAAAAACTCAATTCTCTAGCTTTGATAATTTTGAATGCACAAACACACAAGGTACCAATTCATCTGAAAATGAAGTAGACAAAATTCTAATCAAGAGATTGGAAACTGGGAAAGAAGCAATGAGAATTAAGGATTAATAAACCATAAATCATTAGCACAGGTTTGGACCTGAAAATCAGACATTTCTAGTAGGAAAAAAGCACGTATTTTTCAAATCCTATTACAAGAAAGTCACTAGGAGGTAATCTTTATACATCTCAGAGGCTGAAGGACAAAAAGTGTGCTACATTATTAGATCCCCGTAAAGATTTTCCTGATTTTGCTTTGATTTTCATCTGAGTTAAAATCTAGGAATTTCTTTGAGGTAATACTCAAACCAAGGCATTGACAAACAATTCTAAAATTTAAGGATTAAGTAGTGCAGCTTGCCAATGGCTTCCTAATATCTCTCACTAGAAACATGCACACCTAAATTAATGATCCCTTTATTTCATTACTATGAAGCAGAAACTTCCCTTATCGAAATTTCAATGGACCCATTGGCATTGCTCATCTGGGAACACCTTCTGTACTGGAACAGCTCAGCAGACAGCTCTCCTAATAGATTCTGGCACTTAGTGTAGGCTTCTGGACCTGGATGGCTTCATCCAGACACTGGGGACAACAGGAGTGTTTGTAAACCTCCAATTTCAGTGCTGCTTTACGGGTTATTGGAGCCTTTGAGCCACCTATGGGGTAAAAGTGTATGATGGCTCATCTACCTAATTTCCTTGATATGTTTCTGTCCATGCTTCATGTGGACAGAACTCTACTGCCAAAGCAAAATGAGTCATCACCTGACTCTCCTCCCACACAACCTGTGATTCAGCGGTCATAACCTACCCTCTTCTTGAATCTCCTCTGTAATTTCTTTTCAATAGGTCTGCTTATTTTAACCCCTTCTATAACCATTTACCATTACTTTATCAGTAGTTGCAACATTTATTATTAATGTGTTATATACATTATTATATTTATTATATCAATATTCTATACTACCATTGCAGCAGAAGAATGTTTATTTAAGAACTGTACCTTATCAAAATGCAAGAGTTTAGGCTATGTTATTATAGAGAACATTGTGAAAATACCCTGGATATCCAAGATATCTGAAGGCAAATTAATAATAATATTTTTTTATTTTGAAATCTCATTATTTTTCTAGCCTCGATTCATTACTTTTGATTGTCTGGGTTAACAGTACTCAACCTTACCAATAATTCTGAGATAGTGCTGGACTCAATTATTTTGAAAGACAGGCAAAAGAAAAATCTAAATAAATAATCGGTCTTTAAAATCTTCATGTCTTTTGCCATAGAGAATGACAGCAGCATTGCCAGACTTCACTTCAAGGGTGCATGTACAGTGGCTTCACAACCACACGGTGGAACTACTCAAGAACTATCTGACAAAATTATTCAAACAAAAGCTATTACCTACAGAAATGTACTGGCTTTGGTAACACGCAGAGGGTTCTGAAAATAACTTTTTGGGTTTTCTGACCTTCTCTATCACAGGTCACTGTGTTAAGTGAGCTCTCAAAATTTCTGCCTACTGGGCAGCACCACTACATGAAAGACCCCTGGACTAAAGGTCCAAGAATTTCAGGTTTTAGAGTGGTGGGTTTGTTTTCTTTTTTTGAATGCCTTAGAAATGGGTAAACCAGACTCCCAAGAGCCTGGAAGAACTGGAGTCCTGAGGTTCCCATCAGGAGCCAGGATTATCAAGGGATTGCTATGACTCCTCTATATTTCTTAGGAAGTGCCCAAACTCTTGGGAATACCATCTCTTTGGGACAGGACAGCTAAGGAATCTGCAAGGCTCATACCCAGTTGTTCTGCATTTTTTGTTTGTTTTGTTTTGGGTTGTTTGTTTGTTTTACCATAACAAGACATTAACCTGGTCACTCATTTCAAATGTATTTTGTCTTTCAGAGTGTCCTGTTGCTGAGAAGTTTTGGAGTTTCTCATTTCTGTTCTGATGTATGAGTTACCTGTGCTGTTTAACATCTTTG